>NC_053429.1:18320182-18356388 GCF_007990345.1 Gossypium hirsutum
GGGATTATGTGAATCAAGAACTTACTGGACCTAATTATTACTGAGGTGAATAACTCTAACTAAAGTCGAACACACTATTCAGATTGATCCAACAATTTGTTCAATTCAATGGTTTTGTAAGATGAAGATCCCAAATAGCTCATTTGGCTAACTTTTTGGAATTCTATGATGCTTTAAAATAAATAGTGTTTCTTACGATGCCATTCGGCTACGGTTGTTGTACAACCCTGTTTTAGCTAGAATCGGAACAATGGTTTTGGAACCACAAATTCGATGTCAGAAAATTATTTTAATATTATTTTTGGTGTTTACAACATATTATTTGATGTGTGTGAAAATTTCGTGAAGCTATTTTATCGTTGAATAGTCAATTTGAGAAAAAAAGACTAAAATCACGTTGCAAAAGTACAGTTCTATTTGCTAAGGGTGTCTATAGGTATAGAACTTTAAATTTAAGGTCCTTATATGGTAATTAGACCATTATTATGATAGTGGATGATAATGACATGGCATTTGGTTAATTAATAAATGCCATTAAGGTTAATTTTGTAAATTGTTAACAAAGGTTAATTATGACATGGGTTCGAGTGCGTTAAACGCATTATCCTCTTATTTATGGCTTGGCGGACAGACATAGGTAATTTTGGATATTGTGTCAAAAAGAGCATGATTAGAACTATAATGAGATTGTTCAAATTTTTTTTATTTAATTATAATATATAATTTTCAATTTTATATTTTAAATATATTTATAATTTTTTACAAATCTAATATATCCATATTAAACTTTTATATTGTCTATTTTTAATATCATTATTTTTTAACATTTTTTTAATTTGTAAAACTTCAATAACCTAATGTTTATATAAAATACTTATTATTTCAAAACAAGCAATTACAATTGTTAACATTTTAAATTGATAAATTATAAAATGTTGGCATTTTACAAATCTCCATAATTTTAAAATTTTTTATCTAAACAACTTGTTTATGGTTAATATGAATGTTCATATAATCCCTTGCCCACAATGAGTGAAAAATAATATAAAGAAGAATAAAATATTAAGTAATCATTGTTAAAAGGGAGAGATTTTTTAATATTAATGTTTAAGTAAATATATATAATGTTAAAGTAGTTGGCAATTGTTCAATTTGTAAAGCTTAATACGCACGAAGGAGGAACATGAATTGGTGATTAAAAATTTTGGAGGAAATGTGGTAAATGACACAATAATTAAACGGTTTGGCATCAATTGTCTACTTCTACTATCTTAGTTCTTCACAACTAAAGATTTCTTAAATCCACTTATATCAAGCCTTTTAAGACAATTTTTAACCTTTACAACACTATCCTTTGAATAGACAAAATAGAGCCACTTTCCCTTAAGGTTTTCTAGCCAAAACCTTAAGTAAACCTTAAAAAAATTGAGAAATGAGTAATAAGAAAGATTGCCTCTCAAAGGTTGATTACAACAATCAAGCTCACTTAGTTGAATTTACAACATTTGAAAATTGGAAGAGAATGAATACCCAAGTGTGTAAAAGAAAAGTATGAGAATTACAAGTGAAAGACTTGATTTTTACAAAATAGATTATGAACTTGTTTCTTTTCTTTTTCTTGGTGTTCTTGAGTCCTACTTATACCCTCTCATTGATTTCTAGTCGTTTGGAGTTGTTAGAGGGGAAATTAAGCAGTTGGAGACATTAACTCAGATAGTAATTCCAATTATAAGGGCCTATGAATCAATATGTAGCCTTTAAGGTCCAATACCCTACTAAAAAAGATGATTGTTAGACCTATAAGTACCAGACCTCATAGGATATGGTCTGATACCTCATCTTTTGGGGTTTGATACAATTCAATTGGGGTCCCAATACCTCTGAAGATAATAACACAACATACAGGGCTTGGGTCCAATACACAAGCCTGTGTATCAGTACTTACCCTCAAAGGTCGATACATAACAAGCCAGTAGCATATTGACTTGTTGTGTTTCAATGCCCTCTTTAAGGGTATTGGATGACAACCCATGTCAAGTAAAAATTGCTCAGAAGGACTAAAAACTATTTTTAAGAGCTTTAAAACTTCACAAAATTCTTCCAAGTCTTTAAATAAATTTGGAAAATATGTGAAATAATTTTTTGAAACAACTTATCAAATTTGATTAAGGAACATTTTTTATGTCAAATATTAGAAATCAAAGCTAACACATTGATATGAATTAGTTAGTTATTTACAGAGTTAAAAGGGTTAGCTAGTCATCAATATTAATGTATATATATGTACATTTCATGTAAGGTGATATGCTTTTCTTTCAAGGAAAATTAAAACTACATTCCCTTGTCAATTCCACTACGTTTTTGTTTACCATGATCATTTTAGCATGTTATCAGTGCACATTTCTCTCTTTTATTCATCTTTTTTGGTTTAGATCTTGGGTTTGATTTTGTTTCTTGTATCCATTCATCCATTGTTTTTTTTTTGTTTTAAAATTGGTTTCTTAATTTCTTAACAAGTTTTGTGTCATGGTAAAGAATCAAGATTCCATGTCTACTGTTCAATCGCCCTTTATATTCGTATCTACCAGATATATCTAATGCTCTTTTAGTTTCTCATTAGCTTCTTCAAGAAGCACAATGTGTGGAGTTGCTCTATATGTATAACTTTATTGGCCAAGAATAAATTGGACTTTACTTATGGCACTTATAAGAAGGATACTTTTGCTTTAGCCTTCTGTTCTTAATGGGAAATATGTAATGCTATTGTGTTGTCTTAGATCTTAATCATTATATTAAAAAAATTATCTGCTAGCATAGTTTTTGCTTCGAGCCATAAATGGTTTGGCAAGATATTAAAGAACGATATGATAGGGTAAATAGATCTTATGTGTATTTTTTTCATTTAGAAATTGCCTTTCATACTCAATGTACTTCGGCTATCTTTGTGTATTTCATGAGATTAAGACTACCTTGGGATGAATATGATGTTTTCGTTCCCTTTTCATTTTGTGATTGTGAAGTGTCTAAAAAAATTACCCAGTAATGATTCAACCATGGCTGTTTTCATTCTTTATGGGTTTAAATGAAACAACTATACTCTGTGTTCTAAGTCAAATATTGTTAATGCAACCATTTCCATCCACAAATCAAAAACATTTTATGCTTCTACAAGAAAAGGCCCAAAATAAACATTTTTTAGGATCAATTATGGTTTTAGAGCTTACAACTTATATTCTTCAAAATGTACAACTAGTTACTTACAAGAAGAAATTCACTAGAGTATGTGTCCACTATAAAATTAAAGGCATAAGAAGAAGAATTGTATAAGCTTAATTGGATACCATTTTGATTTTAAGTTTACAAAAAAAAGAGTTCGAAATCAGCCATACGTGTCTAACAATGTCACAAAAAATACTTTACTGACAACATATGAGTTCTAATCATCAGGTAGCAATGTTTACTAAGTACATATCAATAGATTTTGGGGTTGTTGCATAAAGATTCTGTAACTAAGTTGCTACAATTTAGCAAACATTGTTTTTTCAAACACAATAGGTATAATTCTTGATCTTGCATTATCAGTTAATGGATCTTAGACACTAGAGCTACTAATCATATGATATCTGACTTTTGGTGCTTGGAGTCTCTAGTTGCATGTACTTCTAATTTAGCCTTTGTACAATTTCTAATTGTAAATACACCTAATTACCCATATTGGTTCCAACTTTATATCACCGGACAAAAGCTTGCCAATGTTTTTTTCCTTTATTTAAATTACAACCTAAATTTAATTTCTAAGCTAACTTGATGTTTGAATCTTTTTGTGTCATTCTATTCCAATTTTTGTTTGTTATAAGATCTTTGCAATGGAAGCATGAAGGGGACTGGTAGGTAGAAAAATCATCTTTACATTTTATTATCACAACATGAACATTTGAATCCTTCAACTTCATTAATTTCTTCTTTTTTTTTTAATTATAAACAAGTCATCCTCATTGTGGCATGCTTGACTTGGACATACGTTTTTGTCAACTTTGAATAAATGTCTCACTTACGTTTTAAAGATTGAACAGTGATCATATTACTCAATGTCAAGTTTGTCATTTTACAAAGGAATCTAGATAAACTTTTTCACATAGTAATTCTAGAGTTAATTCACCTTTTTCTCTTATTCACATTGATATTTAGGGGACATATAGAATTTCTATACAAAGAGGTCAAAGTTTTTTCAACCATAATAGATGACTATACTTGAATAACTTCGAATTATCTCTTTAGACTTCAAAGTAATGCTATTATATGTCTTAAACAAAACATCACTATGGTGCAAACTCATCTTTCAGCTTGTGTGAAAATTATTCAAAGTGATAACTGCTATAAGTTTTTCAATTTCGAGTGTGACTCTTACTTGATATCTTTAGGTATTATTCACCAAAGTTCCTGCACACATACTCTTCAACAAAATGGGGTAGCTAAGGTTTGAACAGGAGTTTGAGTCACCAAAGCTGCTTCCATGCAATATTTAGATCCTCAAAGGTGGAAGAAGATTGAATCATTTTAGAGATGTAATTATTCAATGAGAATTAAAACTACATTCTCCTCTTCAATTCCCAACTTGTTTTATTCATGGCTGATATTTTAATGTGAAAATTGTATTTTAAAAAAATGTAAAATTTAAATAATATATGAGATTTTTTATATCAAGAGTAGAGGGAAGGGTCAGACTTGGTTCAATCAACAATTAGAGCTCTCATTTGGACTTAGATGGCACATATTTAAATCCTATCATCTTTTGCCCCATCTTCCCAATATTGTCCAAGGTTTAAACTGACAACTTGATCTCAATAAAGACTTAAGCAACACTAATTATTTACCATTACATCAATGACTAGTTGACAATTATACATGATAAGTTAACATGGAGGCTACTTAAATACTAGATGAGTCCAAAAAAGGAAAATATTAATGAGTTAAGTAGATAGTTTTTTTAAAAGTAAAATAATTATATGATTTTATTAATTTATTATTTTAATTTTAAAATTATTTGTGTGTGTTTTAGTTGAGTTTGTCATTTGAAACATGATACCAACTCAATTATGAGCTTTTTACTCAGTATTAGAATACATTACATCCTAAGATGTGGGTGACAAAAAAAATCATATAAGAAAATATTTATGAAGTATTCACGAAAGCAATATTTAAAAAAATTAAAATTAGTATTTGTTAAAAACAAATGTTAGTTTTATTTCAAAAGAGAGATTATTTTATAAAGATGGGTTTGTTTAAAAAGTGGTTTAAGTTATTTTTAATTATATCATATAAAAAATTAAGGGTTAATGTATGTTTTGATCCTTAAACTTCATTGCTTGTACTTAGTTGGTACCTATTTTTTTGGGGTAAACATTAATACTATACATGGACTTTAATTCAATGCGCAATGTTCATATATGAACTTTGATTTTGTGTAATTTTAACAACCATATTATTATTGTTGTATAAAGTAATTGACAACCACATTTTATGGTTGTCAAAACAAGTTTTGGCAGTGACATACAGTTGTTGCGCAATGAAATACACAACCAATTAAAATGTTATCACAGAATAATATTTGACAACCATTATATACTATTACATAAAAACGATTTAGCATCTAAATTTACCCTGTTGCAAATTTTAATTTGCAACCAACATATTGTTGTTACATAATAGTTTTTGCAATTGAAATATTTTCGTTGTGTTAAAGATATTGTAACCTATTTTATGGCAACTACTACATATTTAGAAAAATATTAGGTTGATGACTTGGTCAAACACCTCCTTATGCCATAGTCAATATTGGGTCAACAGTTAATGAGAAGCTAACATGTGTTTGTGTGGCGAAGGGGTATAACAAAATGGAAATATATGGAAACGACAAAAATTGTTGCAATATAAATAGTTAAAAACAACTTTCTTATTTGCAAAATCGTATACCTTAAACAACAAGGTATATACAACGACCTAGTAATCACTTTTTATTGTTACAATAAAATTCTCATCTTCAAAATAGCCATTAACTTTGCTTTATTTTTGCTCAGATCTCTTTTGCTTATCCTCACTCTTTTTCTATACATTAAATACATCATTCATTTCTTTTTTGTTTTTGTTTTAGGGCTAGTTTAGTATTGCTTTTAAAAAGTATCAATGGAAAGTACTTTTGAGAAGTATTTTTGAAAAGTTTGGCTTAAGATCCGAATGTTTAACATTGTTGTAAAAAAAGTACTTTTAAGAAATGAAATTTCCATTTTAAACATGGTACTATCAAGTAACAAATATGTATTTAAATAATATTCAAATTAGTTAATATAATTATATTTTAGTAAGAATATAAAAAAATTATTACAACTTGTTGTTAATATTTTAATATATGAAATATAAATTTTAATATTTTTAAGCAATAAATATTAATTATTTATAAAATTTAATTAGAATATATAAACTATATTTTAAATAATTAAATATAACCATTAAATATTTGTAATTAGATATTAACACATTTGTATTATTTAAAAAAAATATTTTTAATTAATGATTTTAATACATTTGTAATTAAGAACTAAGAAAAAAAAGAAAAGTACCATATTGTTGAAGGGGTGAATAAGTAATTAAGCACCAAAAGTGCTTTTGGTAGAGGAAAAGCTAAAAATTTTAGCTTTTCCTTTTCAAAGTATTTTTTAAAAGCTAGAAATTTCAGCAAAAAAATAGTTTATTTAGCACAACTTTTTTTAAAGTGTTTTTCAAGCAAAAAGTGTTTTTTTTAACAATACTAAACAAATCTATTATAATGTTGTGACATTTTTTACTTTGAGATTTTGTGAAATTTTGATATGTTAGTATTTGATTTTATGTACTTTGATATTTGTGCAATTAAATTTTTATAAAAAATAAAATATATAAAACTAATAAAAAAATTTTATGATGAATTTGCACAAAAAGATCATGTTTTTTTACGTGAAATAATCTTTTATAATTTTTAATAAATTTATATATTTTTAAAAAATATTATTTATTAATATTGGTCACGTGTCATAATTTCAACCTATTATGTGGCAATGTATTATTGGTTGTAGTGCTTCTAAAGGCGTTATAATAAAGATATCAAAGTGTGTGATGGATTCCAAATTTAAAGATCAACTAGATACAAGTGACCAAATTTAATGAATAATATCTATTACTTAAAAAAAAAGTGTTTAAATTTTTTTATTAAATTAATATCAACACATCAAACCCATACAGTAAAACCTCTATGAAATAATACTCTTGGGACCCAAAAAAATTATTATTTTATCAAGGTTATTAGTTTATGGATAAATGAATATTTTATTAATTTATCGATAAATTAATATTTATTAATTTAGAGAATATTTCATACTTTATGCTTGAGTTTTTTTTTATTATCAAAATCCAATATGCATGTATGTGCAATGAATCAAAATTAATTGGTTCATGTAACAAAAAAGAGAGTTAATTGATTGGTTCATGTAACCAAAAAGAAAAAAAAAAGAGTTAACAGTTTCAAAATCAAATACATATATATTCATTGGATAGATAAAAAATTTATTATAAATAGACACATGTATGTATCAAAATATTGTAATTCATATAATCCTTTTCTCCATGGCTTCCTATTTGAAAGGTGTAAAAAAGTCTACATTAACAGATAAGATTAGAAAAACATTATGTGAGTACAAAAATAAGCATCCCTCTTCAAGTCAAAAAGATTTGCAACAATTGGTTCAACAAATATTTGATCTCTCTATTAGTCAATCAATAATATCAAATACTCTTAAAAGGTCATCTGAATATTTGTCAAAAGAGATAAATAATAGTAATGTTAAAATGCACAAATTAGCCAAATATCCCGAATTAGAGAAGGTATTGTATGAGTGGTTTCTTCAATATCAAGAGAGAGTAAACATGACTGGAGAAATGATTCAAAATAAAGCAAAAGAGTTTCTACAGAAAATGTATAGTGATGCAAATTCCGAATTTAACTTCTTAATTGGTTGTCTAGAACGGTTCAAGGCAAGACATGGGATTAAGTCTTATAGAAGATTTGGTGAAAGTGTTTCAGTTGTTATGGAGAATATTGAAGATGCTTTACCTCAAATAAGAGCTAAATTGGAAAATTTTGATTGGAAGGATATCTATAATAATATGGATAAAACAAGCTTATTTTATCGTTTGCAAGCAGATTAGTCACTGGCTACAAAGCAATTAGAAGGATGAAAAAAGGATAAGGAAAGACTTACTGTTGTGGTTTGTTACAATGGGGATGGTTCAGATAAAATGCCTCTTTGGGTTATTTGTAAGTTTGCTAATCTTAGATGCTTTAAACATGTGAATATTGACAATCTTAACTGTGATTATCGAGCCAACAAAAAAGCATGGATGATTGGATTACTTTTTCAAGATTTTGTTTCCTAGTTTGATGCTAGAATGATTGGTAGAAAGGTATTGCTTATAGTAGACAATTGCCCAACCCATCCCAAGGTTATTGAAGGCTTGAGAAAGGTTGAATTATTCTTTTTGCCTCCAAATTCAACATAAAAAATTCAACTATGTGATGTTGGAATTATTAGAGCAATTAAGATTTATTATCCGCATTGTTTTTATTCTAGCATCTTGGAAAGTTACGAGAAATGAGAAATAAATCCTAAAAAAATTAATGTATTGGATGCAATCCATTTTATTAATGCTGCTTGGAATATTGATGTGAAGCCTACAACTATTGTAAATTGTTGCCGACATTGCAAAATTTGATCCGATGAGGATATGCCTCTCAAACAAGAAATTGGTGATGTTGAAGACATTCATAAATTAAAAGAAGTAATTTCCAATTTACATTATAGAAATGCCATGGATGTTGAGCAGATTTTAAATTATTCAAGTGAAAATGAATCTTTGATAGAGTCACCAACGGATGAAGAAATTATTCAAGGAGTAATGAATGTGCCAGCTGATGACGAGCAAGATCCAGATGACATGTAAAGCCCCAAAATTCTTATTTTTATTATTGTGGAAATGTGACACAAATTTGTATCTACTTTAGTGGTTAAGTGTTTTGGGTGTGTGTGTGAGGTCTCAAGTTCAAGCCTTACATTTGACAAATTTTGGTATTTTTCTGACTTTACCCCTATTTCTGCATAGTAGGCTTTTAAGTAATTAACTGTAAGACCATATCAGAATGGGTCTGCTGGTCTGGTAGTTAAGTTGAGTGTCAGATTGTTTAAGGTCTTGTGTTTGAATCCCTGCGCGAGCGTGAGAGTTTATTTTTGCTCGTTTAATCGAGAGAGTTTCAGTCAAACAGGAATTCTAAATTGTGGGGTTACTGGTAAGTATGATGGGTATGATTCTTGTTTTGAGTTAATGAATCTTTTGATAAATGGAGTTCGATTTATGTTTAGGAGTGGATCAGGAGGTTGGAGGCTGCTAATCGGCATCCTAGTAGTGTGAATTTGTTGTAGTGTGATTGAAGGTAAGGATCCTGGTGAATTTGGGGGTGCCTGTTTCAATTTGGTTCGGTTTAGCTACACTCTCAAGCGATTAATATAATTATTTATTGGTCAATTATAGGTTCTGGAAGCTTGGGACTGCGTTTGCTGCGAAAATGTACCAGGTGTGTACCTGAAAATGCAGGAAACGGAGTTCGACGAAAAGCCGAAAAACCCTACTGTCGACGCCACATGGGCATGTGGTCGCCCGTGTGGTAGGCCGTGTGCCATAGCACGGGCGTGTGATCGACAAGGCCAGGCCATGCTTGCAAGACACCGTCGTGTGATGGCCAGGCAAGTCGTGTGCGACACATGAGCTAGATTGATTTGGGTCGTTTAGGCCGCACGAGGGCGAAATATTTTGGGCTAGGCCATGTGATCCATACGGCCAAGGCAAATTTGGGCCGTGTAGGCCACACGGGCAGGCCATATGCGCATGTGAGCTTATTTCATTGAATTGATTGCTAAGGTTGCACGAGTCACCCAAGTCAACTGTGAACCTACTATAGGATCGGTAAGCATTACTTAGACCCTTAATTGTGTGAACGGACTGATTGATGGATATATATTGAGTATGATAATAGTATGCATGTATACATTTACTGGTTATATGTACTGATATCATGAGATAGCATGTCATGTATTGTATGTTACATTGCATGGGGTTGGGTTGATTTTATTTGGAGGAAGTGAATTGAAAGGCTCTTAAGCCTAATATACTGGCAGCTTAGCTGCAAACTACTGTTTTGTGCCGCATTCGGTACTACCTGGAGTGTGGGATGAGTGGGTTGATTTAATCCCCACATAGAGTGTAGGGTTGGACGGAGATGGTGTGTAAAGGCTGGTTGGGTAGGACTTGGTTACTGAATACTGTATATTTGTTACCGATACTGTGATGGGCTAAGGCTCTTGCGCATACCGATATTGATACTGATACTGAAAGGGGTTTTGGTCCAAGACTGTTTTTGACTGTGCACTGTGTTTATTGTTATTTTTTCGGTGCGATTACATACTGAGTTTACGTAAACTCACCCCTTCCTGTTTAATGTGCACAGATAATCCCCAGACCTAGACGGATCGAGCGGTGGAGGACTTGATGGTGACCACAGTTTTTGAGACTTTTACAATTTATAATTTGTAATTTATGGTTTTATTTACCATGGTTTATTTGGATGTAATTTGGGGACTTTTAAGGACTTTCACTTAAAATTGGTTTTTATTTATTTTTATGGATTTATAACTACTAGATGTAGGAAAACTCGATTTTCAAGAAGGCAAAGCTTTCTCTAGACGCACAATTTAGTCAAAACGATTTTAAAAGCTTCCGCTACGAATTATGTTTAAAACAACCGAATTAACGAGTAAGGATTTTGGAATTTAATAAGAGGTAAGAAAAATAATTAAACGAAAATAGATTTATCGTAGAAACCTAGTTTTCAAGCACCCTATCATGTGACATCGCCAAATACGGCCATAACGTCTGGGCCGGGTTGTGTTACATGATAGTAGTGTTTTACCACATGTTTCTCCAAAAAAAGCTTTTCTAGCTGTGGATACCTTGAAGAATTATTGAATACAACACGAGAAGAATATACTAGATTTGATTTATGCTCTTTTAAAAGTTAAAGATGAAATTGCATTTGATTCACATGCAAAGAAGAAGCAGTTAACTATAGATGCATATTTTAGTAAAGAATAAAGTTGAAAAAAATAAAAGTTATCTAAGAAGCACTTTAGTTTTATATATTGTATATAAAATTTGCAGTATATTTAATGAATTATTATTTTATATTTTCATTGAGCTTTTAAGGATTTTTCTAAAATCTATTATCTTATGCATTTAACGAGATTATTATTTTATCTCCTTGGCCCAAGTTGGAATAGAAAAAAATATTATTTAATTGAGATTATTAATTTATCAAATATTCATTTATCGAGGTTCTACTGTAAAATAATTATATATATGAATATATAGCAAAAAGAAAAAACCAATATAAAATGTTTGTCAGCAGTTTAATATAAGGGTATATATTGAATTAATGGTGCAAATCATATTGTTTATTTATTCCAAATTTCAGCATACTTCATAGTCGTCTTCTTCTGTTAGGTATAAAAACCTAACTATAACTGTGTATTGGCATGTGAAATAGGCAAGCTTAATTGTTTTCATGATCATAATGTCTCTTCAAAACTTAATAAAAACATTGATCTTAATTCTTACATTTGGGTGGTTGTTGTTTTTTTTTTTAAGTTAGCAATGACATTTAATATTTTGGACAATACATGAATGTTAGAAAACATCACGTTCTTAAATAGTAATAATAATAATAGAATTCATATTTGAATGTTGAAATTTGGGTGTGATTTGTTATTTCTCATGGATCTGGTATGATCTTTAGGTCAAAGATTTCCCTTTGAATCTGTGTATGTTTTTTTTGGTTAAGTAGAGTGATCTAATTCCTCAATTCATTTGAACCATTCGAATCTAGGACCTAATTATTTATTTACTTTAATTAAATTCTCAGTAACATGACTTGTTGGGAAAAAACAAAGTAAATGTGAAATGCTTTAAATGTATATATTAGCCTTGATTCCACAAAACCTCTTGAAAGAGTAAATAATATATTCTAAATTGGGATTAAAAACAAGTGAGCTTCTAGGGTTTCATTGGATTGCAAATTTGAAATAGGTGGGTGATTATTTGTGAAAAGTGAGTTCAACTAATGTTGACAAGTAAGGCAGTGAGTTTGTATTATGGTCCCAAAATGACTTTATTTGTTTTCCAATTTCCATATGTTACCTAAGATACAAACAAACCAACCACAAACTCATGTAAATATAGGGAAATTTTGGTTTCTCATTAAAACTCTTCCAGTTTGGCAAATATGAAAACCTCCAGTGGAAACATGAAAAATGCCCCCCCCCCCTAAAACAAAAAATAATAAATAAAAAATCTTGAAGAATCCTTTTGATGATTACCTAATTTTGACCAACCTTTTGCAACCATCCTAATAGGGGAGAGGGTTGCATAATATATATTGGAATTTGGTTGGAGCAAAGTTGACCAATGGTTGACTAGTGTAGATCGTTTAATCATGATCACATGGTCGAAATGCTCCCATTTGAAACAGCCTATCCCCACAAGAATGAAGAAAAAAAAAATGTGGGTGGGCTATATATGGTAGCTATGATGATGATGATGATTCCATAACAAGGTAAAAATATCCACAACACAATACAAATATACTAATTAATGACTTACTAAACAATATGTATTAGCTGGATTATTAAATTCCCTTTGACACGAGTCACTCATAGAAATGGATCCCAGGCTTTCTCAATAAATTTTTAACTAGTTATAGCCATCAGAGAGGAACGATGTCGTTTCATTTCACCAACCTTCCTTTCATGCAAAAATTTCTCACCCTATTCCCTATATATGCGCACCCTTTTCACCACAAAGAAACTGAGAAAAACATTTGCTTTTCTTTGTTAATTTTTCACTGCTTTTAATTCCCCAGAAAAGCAAAACAAAGAAAATGGCTGTCGCTTTGCCATCATTTTTCACAGCTATAATGATTATGAGCCGTTTGATGGCCTTTATAGGGATATCGAAGAACAATGATATGTCCTCTAAACTCCAAGCCCTTGATATTGCACCCAAAGTCTCTCATGATCCTTCAGCCATTGAATCAGCCTCTCAAGATTTTGGTCACATAGTAAAAGCCGCTCCCCAAGCTGTTCTGCTCCCTTCTTCCCCTCGGGACATTGCTTCCCTTGTAAATTTCAGTTACAGTAATTCGGTTCCTTTCAGCATAGCAGCCAGAGGGAACAGCCACTCCCTCAATGGCCAAGCCATGGCAAAAAACGGGGTCGTTATTGACATGACGTCAATGAAGAGCGGGAATGGAACCGGAATCAGAATCGCGAGTGACGGGTCTTATGTGGATGTTGGCGGCCAACAGCTTTGGATTGACGTGCTGAATGCGACATTGGGACTTGGGCTTACGCCCGTTTCCTGGACAGATTATTTGTACTTAACCGTAGGTGGAACGCTCTCCAATGCCGGAATCAGTGGACAAACCTTTCGATACGGTCCTCAGATCAGTAACGTTTATGAAATAGATGTTATAACAGGTAACTAAAATACCCTTTTTCTTCAACTTGTCTCTCATTTTCACACAATTTCCTTTTTCTATCTGTTTAAAAACAAATTAGCTGGTTGTTAAACTCATAACGTAGGCAACCTAGCTATTGAATAAGTTTTAGGACTCCATGGACGGTCATTGTCGATTTCCCTACCCATAAGTTTCATAGAAATTTCAAAATGTTACAGTCTTTTTATAATACTATATTTGATTCATATACACATATATATATATTTCATGTCAGGACAGTTCCAAGGTAGATTTCATCAGACCGTGTTTAATAAGTCAGAGGGTTTCTTTACCCATCTTCAATTATTTTATATCTTATCTAGAGCTTAATCCATTTGAGCTTATACATATTTTACGTTGTCATCATCAGAAAGTGGTATCCCAGCGAATTTTCAATATTTAACATTCCCAAAAAATAAACAAAAGATAATACTAAGATTATATGTACAGTTGTATGACTGAGTAATTTTAAATATTATATGTTGCTTTGCTTGCTTGCATGCATGCAGTTGTTATTTACAAACTAGGTTTTTGTGTCTTCAAATTCAGGCACAGCTGATTTTGTGACTTGCTCTCCAAACAACAACTCCGATCTCTTCTATGCTGCTCTTGGAGGCTTAGGCCAGTTTGGTATAATAACAAGAGCTAGGATTCCACTTGAGCCAGCACCAAAACGGGTAAATATTTATAAAATTTATATTTGAGCATTATTAATCATCTCCATTTTTTTGGTACTTAATCATTTTTTCTGAAATGGGGTTTGCAGGTTAAGTGGGTACGAATGTTGTACACTGATTTCTTAGATTTTACTAGAGACCAAGAGCTTTTGATCTCCAAGAATGGAAGGAATGACAATAAAGCACTAAATTATTTGGAAGGTTCACTTCTACTGGATCAAGGTTCTTTAGATAACTGGAGATCCTCCTTTTTCCCACCCCAAGATCAACCCAAAATTATCTCCTTGATAACCAAATTTCGCATTGTTTACTGTCTTGAAATTGTCAAGCACTATGATAGTCAAACCAAAACCACTGTGGACAAGGTAAGATTAATCATCTCATTTATTTATTTTCCTTATATAATAATAAAATAATATATAATTAACCTTCATCTTTTTCCCTTTGTTTTGTAGGATCTGCAGCAGCTTCTGAAAGGCTTGAGCTACTTGCCTCGATTTATGTTCGAAAAAGATGCCAAATATGAAGAGTTCTTGAATAGAGTCCATAGTGAAGAGCTGAAGCTTAAAGCAAAAGGACTATGGGATGTTCCACATCCATGGGTGAATCTTTTTATACCCAAATCCAAGATATCAGATTTCAATGATGGTGTTTTCAAGAGCATTGTCCTTAAAAGAAACATTACTACTGGACCTGTCCTTGTTTACCCCATGAACAGAAAAAAGTAAGTATAAACTAAATTTTGATGATATTTGTTGAGGGCTCGTACCCCAATTAGTCCGGTTTTACCTTGTTTTTAACTCTGTCTAGAGCTCAGACTCCTTGATAATTTATATTTCATTTTTTTGGCAAATTAATCCAAAAGGCTTATACCATGATATGCTTTTTTGGCAGATGGGATGATAGGATGTCAGCTGTTATACCAGATGAAGAAATTTTCTACACAGTGGGGTTATTGCAATCAAGTGGATTTGATGATTGGAGAACTTTTGAGGATCAAAATAAGGAAATATTGCAGTTTTGTGAAAAGGCTGGCATCAAGGTTAAGCAGTATCTTCCTCATTACACAACTAAGGTAGGTTGGGTCAATCACTTTGGCTCAAAATGGAGCACTTTTCAGAAGAGAAAACTTCAGTTTGATCCAAAATTGTTATTATCTCCAGGGCAGAGAATTTTCAATAACAATCAATAAAGCCCTAATTAGGAGAATAAGTTTAATGATATTTAAAATCCCTTCCCTGGAATTTTTAGAGGAAATGATATTTTTAGCATATGCATATATTTCCTCATTTCCTAAAGGGTAGGGTTTTCTTTTTACCCACAATTTTGCTACAAAACTTACAAGTAGCATAATTATCCATGTATTTTCTAATTTATGCAACAATTAAATAAAAAATATTCAGCAATGGATTAGAAAATTAAAAATAATAAGAAAAGGTAGGCCACATCGCCTCCAATTCTGAAGGCGCATCAATAAATTATTTGATGGCAGCTTGGACTTTGGAAAATAAAGCTTATGGTTTTACTAAGAATATGATGATGAAAGAGGCCATTAGCCGTAATAAATAATGAACAGTACCTTATTATAATGGTTCAGATTATGTTGGTCCAAAACCAGGAAACATTAGATATGATGCCATCTATCATTTTGGCTGCTGCTATCACCATTTGACTTTCTATGTCACCCAACAAAACCTCTCATTTTCAACATCATTAATCATTAATGTTTGTAATTCATTCACAGCTTTTTTCAACAAATTCTACTACTATTCATTATCTCCTACTCTTAATTCAAAATATAAAATTTCACACTTAAATTCATTATTTTTTTAGTAGGGTTATAAAATAATAGAGCGTTTGATGAATAGTTCGATTTTTGTTCATTTATTAAACTAAATAAACGAACATGAACAAGATTTTAAAACTTGTTTATTAAACAAACCGAATAAAAATAAAACTTTTTTAGTTTATTTATGTTCATGAATAAGCTAATTTATATTTGTTTAAAACTCGTTTATTATTTCATTAGTATATATTAATATCTATATTTGATTATTTTAGATCTAAAAAATAATATATATATATGTGTGTGTGTTTTTTATTGTTTCTTTATTATTCATGAACATTGTTTGTGAATATTAAACAAACAAATATGAATACACATAATTTTAAATAAATGAACGTGAATCGAACACAAACAAACTTAAAAATAAACAAACAAACATGAACATAGGTCTATTTGTTCAAGCTCAATCCATTTATAACCCTACCTTCTAGTTGTTTCAATAACAACAATGCCAATTGAGTTAAGATTCAATTGATATTTTTATATATTTATTAAATATATCCCATTCCTTTTATATCTATTATTCTAGTTTATAGCTAATTTATATATGTTTTTTTTAATTTTATCACATGTCCTCAAATTACGGTTTAGACTTTAAATTTGCTTTAAGTTTTAAAAAAATCAATATTGTATCAATTAAATCTTTTTGATAGCTTAATTGTCAGCTTGAACATTAAATCTTAGGTCGGATTTAATGTGAAGCATATTTAAGATATGTTGATTAAAATTTAAATGTACTTGTACCTATTCAATAGACTACTTGTATGTCATTCAAAATTAGGAAGCCTATTTTTTTAACAGTTCGGATCTAAAACTGTCCATGAGATAAATGAATATTCGTTTAAAATTTAATTCAAGCTGAACTAACACTTAACACAATCGATTCAATTAAAATATTTTGAAGTTTAAGGGCTAATTTAGAATCTGGACTATAGTTCAAGGAGTTAGATTTAATTAACCCTTTTAGAAGAAAAAGAAAAAGTCTAAAGATTAAGCTTGGACTGGATATTCATGAAATGCATGTTTGGGCCAGCATTCCACACCCAAAAATTTTCAATCTGGGCTTCAAAATTTTCTGTATTTTGATGAGCATTTATACATTAGAGACGATGGCTGGATACGATTCTTCAGTGTTCACTGATCGATAATATGCAAGTACTGCGCCATAAAATTCTCCCACTGCTATGATATGAAAAAGGTTTCAGTGTTTTTCTTTACTGGGGTTTAGCCATGGCGCTCTCACCATTTCCTGTAACTCATCAAGCGTGCGTATTATCATCTTCACATTCTCTTTACTATCTTATTTTGCAAACCAAGACCCAGAATAACAGTTTCAGAGCACTCAAATTCAAATCTTATTGTGTTTCTCATCAAACAATAAAGGTTGGTATTGATATAAGTAAGAAGAAGAGGAAGCCCAAGCCAAGTTTTTTGTACCAAATTAAGGATAAATGGTCTCAAAAACCAATCATTTCCACTAGAGAGAAGTTGCCATGGCAAGAAAAAGAGGAACTTGAAGAACAAGAAGAAGTTCAAAAAGAGCAGACTTTTGAGGCGACCGCATCTGAGACAGAAAGTGATGAAGACCCACGAGTGGAAGCGAGTGACCAAGTGAGTTTTCCTTTGCCGAGTCGGGTAATTGCTGCTCCTTGGTCTCATGGACGCAAATTTAATGAACTCCATTTTGATTTTGTTCCTGAAAGTCCAGAATTTGAGTCTCAAATAGAAGTTAGTTTTGCTAATGAGAAACCAATTGATTTCGTTGGCGACCGAATTGAAAAACCCGAACTTTTAGATGAGGAAATTAGCTTTAATAAGCAAAAGCCTACATTATCAGCACACAGAAAGATTGCAGCTGTTGAGGGCATAAACGAGGTAGTTTCCTCCAGGCAGAATTTGGAGGTTTCTACTAATGGTAGTAACGAGGGTGGTTCAATTGAAGGAGATGGCAAGAGCGGTAAGAAGAAGAGCAACACAGAGATGGCAGAGAGGATGATACCTGAGCATGAATTGCGGAGGCTAAGGAATTTTGCGCTGAGGATGGTGGAGAGGACTAAAGTTGGAGCTGCAGGTATCACACAGGCGTTAGTTGAGCACATTCATGAGAGATGGAAGTTGGATGAGGTGATCAAGTTGAAGTTTGAAGAGCCTCTTTCTCTTAACATGAAGCGTACACACGAGGTTTTGGAGGTTAGTTCTTTGTACATTGCTTCCATTCCTTACGTTTTTATGGTTCATTGCAAATCATTTTAATAATCGTATTGCTTCTAGTATCTTTGATGATATACTTGTACTGGTTAAAGTTTTCGTGCTGAAAGTATAATTGAATTAATCCCGAATCTTAATCTAGAGTTGAGTTTGTATAGAGTCTACTGGCAATCTTATTGAATTATGTCTTTTCTACATCAGAAAAGAACTGGAGGGTTGGTTATATGGAGAGCAGGTGGCTCAGTGGTGTTATATAGGGGCATGGCCTACAAGCTTCACTGTGTTCAATCGTATTCCGGGCAGGATCAGGCTGATACAAGTGCTTTGGATGTTATAACTACTAACACAGAAAATATGGTAGTTAAGGACTGTGTTAGGACCGAGGAGTCCTTCATGCCTTCTTCTTCGGAATATTTGAAGGATCTATCTAAAGAAGAGCTCATGGATTTGTGTGAACTCAACCATTTGTTAGATGAACTAGGTCCACGATATAAAGATTGGTCAGGTCGAGAACCGTTGCCTGTTGATGCGGACTTGCTTCCACCTGTTGTTCCTGGGTATCAACCCCCATTCAGACGCCTTCCTTATGGGGTAAGACATTGTTTGAAGGATTGTGAAATGACTACTTTCCGTAGACTTGCGAGGTCAATGCCTCCACATTTTGCCTTAGGTAAGTGAATGTATGAGATTGTCTTTGTATCACTAAATGTTTCCTTTTCTTCCATATACCGTTTTTTATCTAATCACCATAACTTTTTCTCTTGATGAATTCTGTTCCTTTATTGTTATAGGAAGAAATAGGGAACTGCAAGGTTTGGCACAGGCTATTGTGAAGTTATGGGAAAGAACTGCAATTGCTAAGATAGCCGTTAAACGTGGAGTAGAAAATACACGCAATGAAAGAATGGCTGAAGAGCTTAAGGTGAGAGATTACAGATATTGTTGCATCTTGAAATGTAAATCTAATTATTTATCTGACAACTTAGTTTTCTTATGCCTTCAGGCTACCATCCTTGATTACTTTCTATTATATCAAGCTATTTGCAACTTGCCATTCTTTGTTTTTCCTTTGGATGGTGCTTCATTAGATACTTGTTGCTTATTGCACATGCATTTTGTACATGTAGCGATTCACAGGGGGGACATTGCTTTCCAGAAACAAGGAATTTATTGTATTTTACAGGGGCAATGATTTCTTGCCACCTGTTGTAACAAATACATTGAAAGAGATGCAAAAGTCCAGAAATCTTCTGCAAGAGGAGGAAGAGGAAGCACGAGGGAGGGCCCTAGCCTTGGTTGGATCTAATGTAAAAGCTTCTACACTTCCTTTGGTTGCCGGCACTCTCGCAGAAACCACTGCTGCAACCTCTTGCTGGGGGCACCAACCAAGCCCCGATGAAGTGGAGGAAATGAAGAGAAATTCAGCATTGACTCAACAGGCTTCACTAGTCAGACATCTTGAGAAGAAACTAGCTCATGTAAGTTACAGATGCAGTAAGTAAGAAGTGATAACAAGATTCTCAAGCATTTTAAAACTGTGACATACTTTCTGATTTATGCTGTCTTTCTAACTTTGTGGTCCTAGGCTAAAGGGAAGTTGACAAAGGCCAATAAAGCTTTAGCTAAAGTGCAGGAGCATCTCGATCCCACAGATCTCCCAACTGATTTGGAAACGTTGAGTGAAGAGGAGAGAATTTTATTTCGTAAGATTGGTCTGAGTATGAAACCCTACTTGCTTTTAGGTAAGAATGGGAACTTCAATCCTGCTTTACTGTTCCTGACTAGAAGAATCAAATATTCATATGAGTTTTCTTTTTTAGGAAAACGAGGAGTTTATGATGGTACAATAGAAAACATGCACCTCCATTGGAAATACCGAGAGTTGGTAAAGATACTTGTGAAAAGAGAAAGTTTGGCCCAAGTGAAGCATATTGCAATTTCGTTGGAGGCCGAGAGTGGTGGGGTGCTAGTATCTTTAGATAAAACTACAAAAGGCTATGCTATTATAATCTATCGAGGAAAAAACTACTTGCGTCCTCTTGAAATGAGGCCAAAGAATTTATTGACAAAAAGGCAGGCATTAGCTCGATCAGTTGAACTTCAGAGATCTGAGGTAACATCGTATTCAACTCTCAACAATTTACAGATTCTTCTCCAAACAATTTTGTTCTTCCATCTAATTCTGTTCCTGCATTTTCTAGGCACTGAAGCATCACATCTCAGACTTACAGGAAAAAATTGAGCTAATGAAATCAGAGCTGGTAATTCTTTTTACTTTTAGATATATATGTAAATACGTACTGATGTTCAACAAGAGATGACTTGATAAAGTTTACCGTCATTATAATACGTTGTTTTGATCCAGGAAGAAATGAAAGCTGGGAATGAGGTTGGTGCCGTAAATACTCCATACTCAAGGTTGAATGAAGCTCTACTTTCTGATGAGGATATTGAAGAGGTAATAAATGATCCGCTAAACTCATGCATGCTGGAAGATGAAGAACATGCGTTTCATTTTCTTCTACTTTGTTATTTGCAATTATACACATTTGAAGTTGCAACCCTCCCCTAGGCCTGATTCCCAGCTAATGAATAGTGCCAACCCTTAAATAATTCTCATCTCTTGATGATCATTGATAATCCATTATTTTGTTCTTCCTCTATGATACCACAATTGGATTTAGTGAATGAATTCTGTACTTGAAACCTGTGTTACAATGTTGGAAAGCTTCGAGTTGTATAGCTGACACCAGCTATTATGAGGTTGCATCTCAGTTTGAGTTGCAGAGCTTGACATGGTATGCTTTGCTGTACTGATTCTGATGGCTAATTTATTTGTATTTGAACCAGGAAGACTGGGAAGATGAATATATGGAATCATATGGCAGCGGCAATGATGATGATGATGATAAGCAAAAGGAAAGACCAGTTTAGTAGTTACTCGACCAGATCGGAGCCTGGAGTACCAGCTACTGCAGATTTTTTAATAAAGGCAAATGCTTTAACATTCCAGCTTCTAAGCCAGGGAAAGATCATATATAGAAATGGATTATCATTGGATGTTGCATTCTAATTATATGGTAATTGTCCTTACGTGCAGCAAATTTTTGAAGGTTGTAGGTGCTTCTAGTTATGTTATAAATACAATTAATGATCCAACTGAAGTTTTATTCTAAAATCTCATTTATTCTAGCAGACAATTTGAGAGGGAACAGAAAGGAAAACAACAGTGTTGAATGAACCATAATTACATCAAGTCACTTGCAGGATCTCCGTAATTTATTAAAAAGAAAATAAACTACATAGCATTGTCTTTTAAGAACGAATGGCAATAAACATTATACCAACTGGAAACTCAAGCTTCCATGGAACTTGGTCAAATTAGTAAGAGTGAGCAAAATCCAGCTTGGCATGGCCGTTTAACATCTCAGTAGATAACAGTGATCAATTACAGCTGCAGGGGCTTACATTGCTGGAATATTTCAGCTGTCACCTGTATCTCATTTGTTGGTGGAGAAAATTTTAGATTTGTGTTTACAGCCTCTACCTACTTGGAAGAATCCTTGTCTTGCTCTAAGGCTGACGCTATAAATTTCACAACAGTAGATGCCAACTCAGTTTGATGCGAGGTGTACCCATGATTTGCTCCTTCTATAATGTGTAATTGGTGATTAGGTATAACCTTGGCAAACTCCAAAGCATCTTCAACAGAAATTATCTCATCAGCAGATCCATGGACCGTCAACACCCTGTATGTTACGGTGAATAATAGCACAATAACATATACTAGTATTGAAGTTCATTTGACATTGGCATCTAAATCAGCTCAATGAATCAGTGAAGAATCAATGATTTCGAAACAACAAAAACTAATAGGCTCTAGTCTAGATTCAAAATCCTACCGACATTCTTTATCAATCTTGAGGCAAGCTTCATGCATGTCTGTTCTTAAGCGATCCATCAAAGCTTCCTCAGTCACACGGTATTCAATGCCTCCTACATAAATAAAATGTAATTAAAATTCGAAATGTTTCCAATCAAGTACATAAACAAATATTGAACAAGACTAAATGTTAACCCTTTACATTCCACAAGGAATGTTTTTATTCCCAGGAAATTGTTAAGATAGAACATTTTTAATGCAAAATTTCTACTTCCCTTTCAAGTTCCAAATGCCAAAAGCTATAAGAGCACCGACAGCAGCTGTCTTTATCACTGATTATGTATGTAGCTATAATTCTATTTGGATACTTTTAAGTAACACTTGAACTGGACAGAAAATCCAATCAGGACTGCTGATTTGCTTAACTTAACAAACAACAAATAGATCCTTGATGGACATACACAGACGTGAAGAACACAAACTCAGGAAATCATACACATCAAGGAAGCTAAATAAATAACTACCTGTCTTATTCTTAACATCAATGTGGCCATCCTTCTTAATTATTTCAATAAAGTCTTCTCCCAAGCGTTCTGCAATGCCTCTCTTCAAGTCGTAGCGGCCAGAAACGTTTACAACTATACGTAAATCTTGATACTTAGAAGCATAAAGGAGCACCACATTTCCCCCTGCATTACATTATTTTAGCAGTATAACACTTGTTGGAGAACTTATTAGACAAATGAAAATCACAGCTGGAAAAAACTAATTGACAGACTTCATTGGGATATCTTGATGCTTCGAAGCATAAAGAAGCACCAAAATTCCCCCTGGTTTATTTTATTCCAGTGATATAACACTTAAACAGTAATGTTAGCTTGGTTACATTACTTATTCTGTGTATATATGATCAAAACATTATAAGAAAAAAAGATATTGCTAAGATCCATCCTGAAAATAACTCAGTGATTAGAATGTAATTTAAGATATAGTCTTCAACAACTTAGTTTCTTCTTAGAGAACTTACAAGTTCTACAGTGCAGAGCAAAACCATTCTCTATTTTAATTAGTTCAGAAAAGTTCGAGTAGGAAACACGGACACTCACCTTTACTATGCCCAAGAATTGCACTTACCACACGACTTTCCCCTGAAAAGTGTTGAATTACGGCGTGTAAATCATCAGCTTCTCGGTAATAGTTACCATACTGAAATGAACCTTCACTTTCTCTGAAAAATGGATCCCAAAATAAATCACAACTA
The DNA here is from genome assembly GCF_007990345.1 of Gossypium hirsutum. Lineage (NCBI taxonomy): Eukaryota > Viridiplantae > Streptophyta > Magnoliopsida > Malvales > Malvaceae > Gossypium > Gossypium hirsutum. The sequence continues at coordinate 18,343,748 of NC_053429.1, forward strand.
TAGAACAAAGTGAACAAAACACACACTCCAGCAGCAGCAATAGACATAAAAAGTAAGAACTATGCTGCATAATACATATTTGCCAATCCAAGAAAAGCCACCTCTTAAAATCTCTACAGATTTTAACTTTGTTCCTCCGACTCTTCTACCGTGACCAACACTCGTACCCGACCCTTGGGTGTGGAGATAAGACCAAGAACCCTCCAACTACATTAAAGAAAAACTTAGAAAAATCTAACCATACCCGTGTTGGACATATACAATGTCCGACACTCTCACCAGAGTCCGAGTAACATTAGATTTTAATCAACTCACCCGTTTCCAGCAAAATCGAAACGGAAGACACTGATTCCTTCTTTTTCTAAAGCAGCAGCAAGGTTCGTCATAGTATTGTAATCCTGAAGTAGAATTAATCTAAGTGAGCTGCTTTCCCTAAATTATTACTATTCCTCCATGAACAGACATTTCCACCAAATATATTTGCTACTGAAAGCAAGGTGAAAGAGATGAAATGACCCAACTAACCTTTCTGGATCTGAAACCATGGCATAAGATTACAATCTCTTTAGACTCGGTTTCATGCAATAATCCCACCAGTTTTTCACCATGCTTGTTCGGAATTATCATTCTCTGCCGCTCAATCACTAAAATTTAGAAAAAAAGGGTCCTTTTTTTTATTTTCAAAGTTCTTTACATTAAAAACAAAATGCAACCATAATAAAGTTATAAAAGAAAGGGAATACTAATAATTTGGGACCTGGTTTTTGAGTAGAATGAGAGTGAGCCATCGTCGAGATTGTGGAGTTTGGTTTGGAGATACGTCGACAGGAGGATGATATGAATGGTGTTCGTACCTGTGAAAAAGTATATTTAGGATTAGTTGATAAATTTGAGAGCAGTGTCAATGAATCAAAGTTAAGGGCAATGGTGGCCATTTCTTAGAACCTCTGGTTGGCCTCTTTCTTCTATCGTGCTTAATAAGGCAAGTCCTGTAAATGGATTGGGATATAGGAAAGGTTTCCGATTGAATCCCTGGTGCCATGGGTTTTAATTACAGCTGTTGATAGGTCCGAATGGAAGGGTGGCTCGAAATCTGAGTATAATATTGGCTTGAAAAATAGGATTGAAAAATAGGAATGGACAAAAATATAAAACACGTTTATAAAATAGGCCGGGCCACGGATAAGGACTTATGCTTAACCCAGCCCGCTTAGATTCATTAAAGGAATTTTTTTATGTTATTTTTTTATTATTTTTTCTCTATTTTACTATTATTTTAATATTATATTACTACTATTTTATTATTATTATTTAAATATTATATAAAAATTATTTTATTATTAATTTTATTATTATTTTAAAAGACATTTGTTTTTATTATTACTTTAGAGGGATTTACTTGTAAAGTTATATTAATCTTAGTGTTATTTAAGTATACATATTTTTTAAAATTTATTTTCCATGTGTTGGAAATATTTATTTTGATGCTTTTAGTATTTTTGATGTATTATATATATTTTAAAATTATATAAAAAATAATATGGGCGGGCCGGGTCGAGCTTGGGTAAAATTTTAAGTCCATTTTTCAAGTTAGACTTGGTCCAGGCCTAGCAAACGGGTCTGAATTTTTAGTTGAGCCCGGCCCGACCCATACACACCTCTAATTTTAATCTATTCTATTCCATTAAATAAATTATTAAAAATATTTAAAATTAGCTTCAATCATTGGGTTCAATTGTGTTTTTTTTTTCAGTTTAATTGATAGGTACTAATTCTTGAATCAACTGGTTTAATGTCTTCTTTGTATCAATACTTGACTATTTTCCAATCTAATTAATTTGACAAACTAATTTGATTTAATTGACCGGTCCAATTCATTTTAAACAACCTTAACTATTACATGGTAGTGAAATGTTAAAAGGAAATATCAATTAAAAAATTGTCAAATTTTAGTTTTGATTCCTCTACTACATTAAAATATAAAATTTAATCTTTGTACCTTTACTTTTATTATGTCATTAAGTTACTATATTTTGATTAAAATGCTTACATAAAAATTTTAAAATATTCCTTCTAACCTATTATGCCGATATAGTTTTTTTAATGTTGGAAAGGACAGTTTTAGTAAAAATTCAACGTCTAACATTTTTACTTTTTAGTTAATGATTTTAATTATTTGGGTTAACTAATGACTTTATAAAGGTAGAAAAACAATTATGTTAAATTAAAATATAACAACTAAATCTTATAATAGAGAGACCAAAATCTTAAATTTTTTTAAACCTTAAATTATAACTTATTGGCTAGATGTTCACTTTTCCTAAAAATAGTTTGGGTTCGAATATTCGTTGTATAAAAAAAATCATAATTTGACCATTTAATTGGTTTAAAGTTAATTTAAATTGTAAAAATCTAGATTTATTCTCTGATCAATTTGATGTTCAGACTGATATTTGAACATAACATATGCAGTACATCAGTGCAAGAAGAAAATCAAAGAGGGAAATTGTAACACCCCTAACCCATATCTGTCGCCGGAATAATGTTACGAGGCATTACATATCAATTCACAACATAAAACATACAATCTCATAAATCATTCAACACAATCACTTTGTCCCTTATAAGGGTCTTCGAGGCCTTAATCATGCTTTAGAAGTGGTTCGGGACTAAACCGATAACATACGAAAATTTCGAAAAACTTAGAAATTTTTCAATCATACAAGGCTCACACACCCGTGTGAACAGGCACGCCCGTGTCTTAGGCCATGTGGAAACAGGGCATACATACTGACTTGCATCACATGGCCGAGGACACGCCCATGCGCCAAGCCGTGTGAAAACTGGAGAGTATACTGACTTGGGTCACACGGCCAACCACACGCCCGTGTGTCCAGCTCGTGTGCCCTTTAGGGGGTATACTGACTTATACCATACGACCAGTCACATGCCTGTGTGTGAGACCGTGTGGGGCATACTGACTTCAAATAAATTTTAATACTAGGGGACACACAGCCATGTAGCATAACGGTGTGTCGCACACAGCTGAGACACACGCCCGTGTCTCTGCTCGTGTGGACAAAAATAGGCTATTTACAAGGCCAATTTGCCACCCATTTTGCACATACCTATAAACACTCAAATGGTACCATTTCATCACACAAATAGGCAGTCGAAAATCATCCAAAAAAATGCACAACTATACTATATCCATTTCAACCAAATTCATTACTCAAATTCCATAACATTTACCTATTCAAATACTAATCAATTTGTCTTGCTTTACTAAGCATAATTTATATATATAATTCATCCAACTAAACCAATCCAAACATACATAATCATTTTAACCACATTCATTCAAGATAAATCTATTACCAAACATTAAAATAGAACCATTGCACATTCATAAAACATCACCAAGTTTATCATCTTATGCTAACTCAAATGGCCAAATTACATATCCATCAAACATACCAAAAATGACTCAAGCCTATACATGCCATATACCATAAATACATGCCTTCAAAAGTACCAAATTAGATGATCGATAGTGCGATGATATTCCCGATGACTTCCAGATCCGAGCTAGCCTTGATTATCTATAAAACATAGGAAAATAACACAATGTAAGCTTTACAGCTTAGTAAGTTCGTATTAACTTAATGAGCAACTTCACCATTCATTCACAATTCCATCAATATAAATGCAAGATAATACAAAATCATTAAATCTTAAACCATTCAATCATTCATTCAATAGCTTACCAAGAATTCATCCATTTCATGGATTCAATGTTTATAAACTTTACGTACGTACATGTAACACTCCTAACCTTAGGTTATGAGGTATTACTTGACTGAACAAAACTTCTATAAGGTCAAAGATACTTACCAGACATAAATTATCAACACTGCAACCATGTCTCATTGATTTTCCATAAGAGCTCTTATAAATTTCCAAAATGACTCACTATCAAAACATAACCGAATATCTAATAACAAATTAACTACTATCAAGTTATAACTAAAACATTTCACCACATTAGTTCAATTATAAGGCTTCTCTAAACAAAATGAGCAAGCCATCTTCGCATGGCTATAATGTATACAAAGTCGAAATATCATTCTACCTATAGTCTATCCTATACATGCCTTAAACCATGATGATATACAATCTTCTCAACTCACATAATGACTAGAGAGTGTGATGATATCTCCGGCCCTTCCAACTCGAGCTAAAGTATATACCTATAAGAAATGGAAAAGAGAACACGGAGTAAGCTTCAATGCTTAGTAAGTTTTAAGTAATGCAAACAATTAATTTACTTATAGATCGATTATTCAAATTTTTAAGAAATCATTCCTAGATAATTGCCATTTTGGCCAAGTATCCATGAACATAATGCATATTTAGCAAATTCACCTCACTTGAATCTGAACTCAATTAAAACCAAATATTGAAATTACAAATAAGATCATAAGAACTCGAAAAACATCTCATTAACAAGTTTTAACCATGTTTGCAACAAAATCACAAATTCACTACAAGCTGTCTTCCTGAGCAACAGTCACTAAATTATTTATAACTGGAGCTAAGAAACACCAAATCAAGTGTCGTTAATTTTCCCTGAAAATAGACTCATATATCTTCCATCCATAAAATTTTCAGAATTTTTGGTTTGACCAATCAATACCAGGTTTTTATTGAAGTTTCCCCTGTTTCACTGTTTGACTAATCTGACCACTCTTCACTATGAATCAAATTTCTCATTATAAAGAATTCGAAATATGTTATCGTTTATTTCATTTGAAACTAGACTCATTAGGGAGTCTAAGAATATAAATTTTATCTTATAACCATTTTTTTACCATTTATAATGATTTTCTGAAAACAGAACAGGGGACTTCGAAGTCATTTTGACTCTGTTCCACGCCACTTCAAATATCTCATTATTGGCAACTCTTTTGCTTACACGGTTTCTTTTATAAAAACTCGACTCATTAAGATTTCATGACATAATTTATTCAGCCTCTAACTCAACTTCCACAATTTATGGTGATTTTCTGAAATCACGTTACTGCTGCTGTCCCGAGCAGATTTATTACCCATTCTTTGGATTCATATTATTTAACATGTATATCACCAAATCAATCTCATATAACCTTTCACCATAACCGAATACACACATACACATATGAGATTGTCACATATACTTCTCATTTCGCATTCATGATTCAATTCCGATCAATCTAACATATAAAAGTATATAATACATACCTGACTGACTTAATGTGTTGAACATATTCAATGGTAGTTTACTACGAACATTCGAAATCATAATCTTACTCCAATCATCGGTATTAAGTCTGCTAGATTTAAAACCAAAATCAAATCACCACCACAAAGCATGCGGGACTTTAAGCCCGGATATAATACCAGAACGAATGCCTTCGGGACTTAGCCCGGATATAATTCTCTATTATCATGCACACATATATATATATCATAACACATTAGCATTTCATTTACATTATTTGAACACAAGCACAACATGCTTATCAACCATTCCACTTTCGGCTCAATAGCCACATACAAAGAACACGATTTCGTTTCGCTATCCAACATGATTTCTATAACCATTCGGCTACAAGTCATATGCACAATTATTTATCCCACTACGTAATTCAAGTAGAACCAATAGGTCACAATTTATTTATTATGCTTATATACCATGATTTTATCAAATCATAAGCTAGGTTTCATTACTCAAAGACTTACCTTGACTGTCATCGAATGACTACGGATATGCTATTTGGTTAGTTTAGCTTTTTCCCTTATCCGATTAGGCTCCTTAAGCTCTTGAGCTAGATTAAACAAATTCACTTGTCACTAATTCATTAATCATGCCTTTTATTCGGTTATATTAATAATTTAAAACACAACATCACCAAGCTATTACTCACATTCACGTTCGGCAATGACCAATTAATAAACCTTAAATTCAAATAACTTCAATATTATGATTTTACAATTATCTTATACTTTCACATATAACTTATTTATGGCTGCATATATATATTATCAAAGTATCTTTCGGTTCCAAAACTCAATCATTAAAAATGTACACACATAAACATATACTTATGAATTAAAATATAATTTCTTATGCATAAGCATAGCAATGACCGCATAAACACTCATATATATATATACAATAGATGCATTAACAATTTATCATTCAATGACTAAGCCAAAACATCTTTATCATATCATTTACACTTTTGCTTACAAGTATATACTCTTAAATCAAGGTATAACAATCACACGTGTATATTTTTATAAGTATGTATAATCACATTCATACAAGTATACACATAATTCACAATTTATTTTCGTATGCATATATCACTTGAAGCATCAAACCCAATTCATTAATACCTAATTTAACAAGTTCAAAACTCATTTCGACAATGAAGTTCTTGATTTAGAACAAGGATAATCCTCTATTCACTATCCATAATCAAATTCGGCAACCATATACACTGAAATTTAACATTCGTTCTTTCCCTCAAATTCAAATTCATAATTCATTTCTTGCCAATTGTCGAACATCAATAGCCATTTAGGACAAATATACTCATACAAGCATTATTTTAACCCACTATGTACTATTCATGCATTTTAACCCTTATAGCCAATTACTATCTATCTAACTAGCCACAACTAACCTTATTCATCAAGATATAAAATCAAACATACCTCAAATTGCCTTCACAAGGGCCGAACATCATAGAGCCTAATTGTTTCTTTGTTCTTTAAGCTACGGCAATTGAAGGAAGTAAAGCGTGAAACTTTGTTTTCACCACCCAATTTCTTATTAATTCCAATTTCCAACATTATTTCACATTTTAAAGCATCAAACACAAGAATTCTTATCAAAGCATCCATGGCCGAAACATGCTTAACAATTATAAACAAGAATTGGACCATGAGTTAGCTAGACAACTTAACATAACCTCAATAATCAAGTTTCCATCAAAATTTTCAAGAGAGCTTACCTAATAGAAGAAAACAAAGTGCCAAATGCCTTAGGAATTTTTCTCCTCCCCTCCTCACAAGTTCGGCTAGGTGAGAAGATGAACCCCCCATGAAAACATTGTTTTTATCATTATTGTTATAATATTAATATTCCTTAATATTATAATATTCATTTCATATTATAAAACAATTTAACTTATAAAATAAAAATAATAAAATCATATTTTATTCATGATTCATCATCATTACGCCCACTACACTTAAAGATGGGCTATTTGACATGCAAGGACTCCTTTTTGTAACTACAACTGTTCAGCCACTTTTTAATTTTGCCTAGCAAGATTTCAATGTTTAACAACTAAGCCCTTTTTGATTATTCACATCAATGACAAAATCAAGCATTCAAAGATTCACACATGCATTTTCACATATATTAGACATAGAATATAGTATTTAATTATTTTCGTGTCTCGATTTTGTGGTCCCGAAACCACTTTCCGACTAGGGTCAAATTAGGGCTATTACAGTACCTGTACTAACTCGTACCAATCTCAGTCTAATCCACATATTTCAACTTTCCCGTTGAACCATTCGGAATAGAAGTCGGATATTTAAGGATCTCAATCGATGAGTACTTATACCATGGCTCGTAGCCAAGCAAGGTAACTTATCCTGGAGCACCTATACCATGGCCCGTAGCCAAATCAAGGTAACTCCTCTCCAAAATACCTATACCATGGCCCAAGCAAATCAAGGTATAACTCGCACCCGAAGTGCCGATATCATGGCCCGAAGCCAACTTATTACCTTAATGACATGTCATTTATATCCTAGACTATTCCTAAGGTTCAATCGGGAATTTCTAATGCCAAATCATAGTTGAATCATTTCAAATCACTGTCAAATCATTTTCGAATCATGGTCGAACAAGTTCATAGTCTAAAATTTACAATTTATGTAATATCAAAGCATTTAAATACAATTATAATAGAGCTAGTTACATATGAACTTACCTCGTATAAGGAATTGACGGATCGAATCGACTAATCGACAACCTTGCTTTCCCCTCGATCTAAATCCGAATTCTTTCTTTCTTGATCTATATTGTAACACCCCCTACCCGTATCCGTCACCAGAACAGGGTACGAGGCATTACCAGATTTAAAAATTTATTTATCAGACATTTTATTTCATCTAGCATTCATATTTGGGACCAATCAAAATCAAACATATTGCCCCTTAAACATACTTATTTTCCTTGTATCAACGTATCAAAGATAATCACATATTTACATGTTATGAAAAATATCATTCTCTTACCGTTTCTTCATAAACATAAATTAGTTAATTCATTATATCAATATTTCATGTACCATCAACTAATATTTCCTTATATCACATAATTAGGTTTCACGAACTTATCTAGCTAAATTGCAAAAATACCAAGATTTAGGGGCATTCGATAATTTTCTATTTTCCTCGATTTTTCAGCCAATCTTGATCTAAATTAATAATTTCATTCAATTTATTAATTTAGACAATAAAATAATTCATTTCACTCAATTTGGTCATGTTTATTTTTTACAAAATTACCTTAAAGTTTTACTTTTATTCAATTTAGTCCCGAGCCTAAAGCATGCAAATTAACCACTTTAATGTAACCCATGCTAACTAAATATTCATATATATATTTTCCTCCCCTCCTCTCCATTCCATATCCTTAATGTATATATAATTCCCTATTTTCTCATATGTTCATATCAAGCTGTTCACTTGAGTCATAGCCACTAAATTATTTTATCTTGAGCTCAGAATTCTAATTAAGAACCACTTGATGTTTCAAAAACTAGCTCAAATTATACTTCTACCATAAAAATTTCATAATTTTGGTTTAGCCAATAAGTACAGTTTATTCTTTAAAGTCACCCTTGTTCTGCTGTCTGACAATTCCGAACCTTCTTCACTAAAAATTAATTATCTCCTCGTACGGGATTTGAATAATGTTCCCGTTTGTTTCTCTTAAAATAGACTCATTCAGGATTCTAAATATATAAATTTAAGCCCCTAATTATTTTTTCAATTTTTGATGATTTTCCAAATTCAGAATAGGGGAACCCGAAAATCATTCTGACCTTGTCTCACAAAATTTACTATATCTCATGATTTTATAATTCCATTACCTACATCGTTTCTTCTATAAGAAACTAGACTCAATAAGATTTAATTTCATATTTTATTCATCTTCTCATTCGATTTATACAATTTTTGGTGATTTTTCAAAGTTAGACTACTACTGCTGTCCCAAAATAGTTTTAATGCAAAATTTGATTTCCATTTTACCCCCAAATTTCACAGTTCATACAATTCAGTCCTTAGTCAATTAACCCCTAAATTGAGCTAATTTTTCTCAATTAATACTTTAGTCTATCATTTTAACTACTTCATAACCCCTGAAAATCAGAACTTTAGCACTAGACCTTAATTCCAAAACTCTTTCATAATTAGGTCTTTAAAATTAATTTCCATCAAATTTACTTGATAAAATCATCATATATCAAATTAAACCTTCAATTCTATATTTATTCATCATATGCTTCCAGCACTCACCCATAGCAACTTTAAAAATTAGCCATGGGAATAAAAAAGTAATGACATAGTAATTGGACTCAATTGTAAAGTCCAAAATCTTAGAAATTTTAAGGAGAAAACAAGAATTAAACTTACATGAAGCTAGAGTATGAAAACCAGCTTGAACCTCTTCCATGGCTATTTTTCAGCTGATGAAAATGAAGAGAAAATGAAGAGAATTCTAAATATTCCAATTTTGGTCCCATTTTTATTTAGCTAATTTTGGCAATTTTCAATTTTACCCTCATTTCACCATTTCCTGATTTTCTCAGCTATTGCCGCCCAAAATATCTTCTTTGGGCTTATTTGCACTTTAAGTCCTTCCTCATTTGACAATTGAGCTATTTAATCCTTCTAGCAACTTTTACACCTTTTTCAATTTAGTCCTTTTTATTTAATTAATCACCCAAGCATTAAAATTTTCTAACAAAATTTTAATACTACCTTATTGACCTCCGTAAATATTTATAAAAATATTTATGGCTCGGTTTATAACACCGAGATCTGATACTTTTTTTCTCAATTTCTTGACCAAATAAATCTTTATAAAACACTATTATTATTTCAAAATCTTTTAAAGCTACATTTGGCTCATAAATATTTAAGTAATATAATCTACGAGTTCATTTTTCAATTTGGTGGTCTCGAACCACTATTTCTGACATTGCTAAAATTTGGCTAATTACATATATTAATTCAAAATTAACTTATTTATTCATCTACTCATTCAATTAGTCCAAAATTACTCATTTCGGGCATTTTTACACATTAGCCCCCTAAACTTTCACATTTAATCCAATTTAGTCCTTATTTCACAAATACACAAAATTCACATAATTTCATTACACCCAAGCTTGAAAGAATTGCATATTAAGTCCTAGTAGCCCAAAAATTTTCATTTCTTTCACATTTCAACCACTCAATTTGCATATTATTTCACAATTTAATCCCTATTATGCATTTTCATTAAAAATCACTTAATAAAACATGTAAAACTATCATCAAGCTTTCATAATCCATCATCAAACATCTTCAAACAATGGCAACTCTCAAATCTTTAAAAATTTCAAAATTAAATGTACGAGGCTAGCTAGATTGAGCTGCAACAATTAACAAAAACATAGAAATCATAAAAAACCGAGCAAAAATGGACTTACAATTAAATCTCAAAGTGGACCGAACCCTAAATGCATAAAATGGCTTCCTCCCTTTCAATATTCGGTTGATGATGAAGAACATAAAAAGATGATATGTGATTTTTATCATTTAATTATGTTTTATTAACTAAATTACAAAATTATCCTTATTCATAAACCATTTAAATACTTAATATATGTCCATATATGTCCACTCAACCTTATAATGGTCTTAATTACAACATAAGGACTTCTAATTTAATATTCCATAGCTTTTTAATATCTTTTAGCTATTAGAGCTCACGTTTTACACTTTATGCGATTTAGTCCTTTTTCTCCAAATTGAGAAATTAAACAATAAAGATTAGTTCACAAAATTTTCACACATGCATACTATCATGCTGTAAACACATAAAATAATATTAAAATAATTTTTCGACCTTCAGATTTGTGGTCCCAAAATTACTGGTTCCGATTTGACTCAAAAACGGATTGTTATAGAAAATAAACACAAATTCATAACTATAGTCAAAGAGGTAAGTAAAAAACAAATTAACACCGATATTTGTCAAAACAGTTCGAATATGTGAAGCCTCACTCAGCTTCTCCAAGTAATTTTGATAAGATAATACTCTTAATAAATGGTTAAATATATTTCTTGAAATATCTTCAATAATTATCCCAAAATAAAAACCTTCATATCTAAGTAAACATCACTTGGTCTCCAAGTAAAATGATAACGGTAAGATAAGGATAAGGATATTCAATCATCTTAAAGTCGTTTCCCTTTTTCTCTAAGTTAATCGAAAGATAAAAATGCTCATTCTATAATGTAGCGAAATTCCCCTTTGTCCAAACATTAATTATTTAGTCTAAAATGTCAGCACTTAAACTAACCTTAAATTGTCCTGAAAACATGTTTAAACTACTGTCCAGACAAGATAAAAACATGATGTCCAACAAACAATTCAAAAGAATATTTAAACATAGATAAAGCTTAACAACAATGACAACTAACGCCCCAACATAAACATTCAAATTAAAAATGAAATGTTATCATATTTTTTAAATACCAATTTATGTAAAATTAATGTACAAATATTAAGGCATCATTTAATTGGTTGAAACAATATTTTAGCATTCAAATAAGAAATGGAGTATTATTTGAGTCTTTTTTTAAAAATTTGAGAAATGAAATTAAATATTCGATATGCATTTTATTTATTTATCTATTTATAATTAATATTAATAGTTTTATTTACACAATTAAGTTTAATATAATTTATTAGTATTCTTTAATACGTATGCATGTAGGATCATAAATTTAGAATTATGTGTATTCAGAATAACATTCATAAATAAATCAATAAATAATTTGAACTAATAATATAACAATTATCGGGTAAGTTTTAAGAGTATGACTCGAGCTGTCATTGCATTTGGCATTTGTGTAGGTTCCATAACTTACTTATTTGTTATTAGTATGTCTTACCAATATCTTGATTATTTGCTGACATCTTTTGAAAATATGTTATTGAATATGTCTTTCCTATATTAGAAACTGGAGGGTTGGTTATATAGAGATCAGGTGGCTCGGTGTAGTTATAAGGGTATGGCCTACAAGCTTCACTGTGTTCATCGTATTCTGGGTAGGATCAGGCTGATACAAGTGCTTAGGATGTTATAACTACTAACACAGAAAATATGGTAGTTAAGGACTCTGTTAGGACCGAGGAGTCCTTCATGCCGCCTTCTTCGGAGTATTTGAAGGATCTATCTAAAGAATAGCTCATGGATTTGTGTGAACTCAAACATTTGTTAGATGAACTAGGTTTA
>NC_053429.1:18656888-18773807 GCF_007990345.1 Gossypium hirsutum
AACATTATATAAACCATTGCATAATTCATTCAAACACATGTATATCATCCCTTATTCGAGTCCTCGAGACCTTAAAAACACTTTTAAAATGATTCGAGACTAAATCGAGAACATATGAAACCTTAAGGAAAAAGTTAGAAAAATTCACATTGTAGGGGTCACACGGCCGTGTGACTCACACGGCTGAGACAGACGCACATGTCTCAGGCTGCGTAACATTGGAAATAGGGACACACGACCATGTCTCAACCCGTGTCCGTGCTTGTGTAACTCTCTGACTTGGACCACATGGCCAAGACATACACCCGTATGCCAGGCCGTGTAACCTTCAAAATGCAACCGTTAATACCTACAGGGGACACATGACCGTGTCGCATTGCTATGTTTCACACACAGCTGAGACACACGCCTATGTCTTAGGCCGTGTGGACTAGAAATAGGCTAAATTCAAGCCATTTCTTTCACCCACTTCAAGCACACCCTTAAAAGCCACTTGCACATATGACCAATCCAAATGACCAAATTTCATTCAACCAATATGCCATATATGACACCTCAAAAGCAAGCATTCAACTTAACTAACATAGCATAATTGGTCACCTTACTACCATTTTAAAACATACCATACTTAACTTATACCATGTCAATATAACTTACCATTTGAACTATTGTTCTCATGCATCTCAAACACACATATACCTAAACTTATACATATTTGACCATAAATCATCCATATATATTTAGCTTAATTCCATACCAAGTTATACCATAACTAACCACATTGAACTACACCAACATATACCCAATTGGTCATTTTTCATACAAACACACTTAACTAATCCATATTCAAGCATTCCTTAATTAATCATATTGAAAACGTGCCAAACTTACCTCTTTGGTCATAAAGCCATGCATCAACTTAACCATATTAACATCAACCATCAAGATACCATAAGTACATTAACCGTAATGACACTTATACATACCAAAACAATAACTAGATCATTTATACACAAATCCACCTATAGATGCCATTATAACATTGATCAAGACATCAAAATCTACCAATATATTAATTGGATAGTGTGATAGATCTCCGACGAACTTTCAAATTGATCAAGCTTTTGATAATCTGTAAAGTAATGGGAAAATAACTACGTAAGCGATGAATGCTTAGTAATCTAGTATAAACTTTAAACATAATATTTCATTTTAATAATAAACTTTATGGGGTAACTATAAACCTATACCATCTTCACAAAGTTTATCAAACTTTATAACCATCAACTCATAAATGAGCAAGTTCATCAATATCACATATATTTTTCATTCCTAACATAATAGGAGTTAATAAGACTTTGAACCCTTCTATATACGTACTTTCCATTGCATTTACTCATATACTTACTTTCCATTGCATTTACTTACTTTAGCTTAAATAACAAAATCAATTCACTAATTAGGATATTTGTTCATAAAGTAGGTATATTCATCCATAGCATACATAAATTTCTCACATATAAGTGATGCGTGATATTCGTAACAGGTTTTAAAGATTTATAAATGAAACATTCTTGAGACTAACTTATTATCACAATTAAGGCAAGTGTACCTAGCGAACAGTAGTATAGTTCAGCAAGACCGGATTGTCGAACCCAAAGGAACTACGAGTACTAGTATTTACTTCCTTTTTATTATCTAGCCTAAAATTTAAGAGGTTTGGTTGTCTAAACTAATTACTAACTAAGAATGCATAGAAAGAAAAACTTGGGAAAATACTTTTGGGAAAATTCGATTGATTGAGACAATACCTAAGGACAAATCCACCTAGACTTCACTTGTTATTTGACTCTGAATCAGACATTTATTCATTTCACTTGATCCGTAGAAATCCCCAAGTTATATTATTATCTCTCTCGAGACTAATAACGTTTAACCCTAGGTTGAATAATTGAAATCTCTTTCTAATTAACACCCTAGAATTGCATTAACTTGATCTATGGATTCCCTTAATAGGATTCACCCTAATCCGGCAAAATCTTGTCATCCTATCTCTAGGCGCGCAATCAACTCTGCTTAATTATGACAAATTTACTCTTAGACAGGGTATATTCCTCCTCTGAATAAGAGCTTAACTTGAATCAATATCCTGGAATATCAAAACAAGAATTAAGAACACATAATTAAGAACAAGTCAAATATTTATCATACAATTCAGATAATAATAACAAGATTTGTCTTAGGTTTCATTCCTCTTAGGTAGTTAGGGGTTTAGTTCATACTTATGAAATAAAACATCTCAAAAGCATAAAGATAACAAAACATAAGAAAACCAAAAACTCCTGAAGGAACTTGAAGGGAGATCTCCAGTCTTGATGATGAATTCGGCTCTTGAAATGGATCAATCGGCTTTCCTTGAGTAATTTCTTGCTTCCTACTCTGCATCCCCCTTCCTAAGTGCCTCCTCAAGTGTTTAAATAGGCTTTGGAATGCCTAAGAGCCCTCAAAATTGCCTTTTCCTAATTGGACTAAAGTTGGGTTCGACAGGGACACGCCCATGTGACACGCCCGTGTGTGATTACTGAAGGCTGTGGTCAAGGCTGTTAAATGGGCACGGGCGTGTGATCCACCCGTGTAAGTTGTGCTTCGATCTTGCCAAATTGACACGGTCATGTGACACGCCCGTATGAGGAAGTCCAAGCTGCGTTGTTTTCCTATGTGGGTCTATTTTCTTTGTTTTCGGCCCGTTTCTCGCTCTTTTTACTCTTCTATGCTCTCCTAAGTATAAAACATGAAATTAAAGGATTAGGAGCATCGAATTCACCAAATCTAAGGAGAAACCATCCATAAATGCATTACGCATGGGGTAAAAATATGTAAAAATTACGATTTATCAATAAGTATATCATTCAACTCATCATTCCCTTTTTATCACATTACATTTCAACTATGCTCTTGCCATTTCATTTCCTTCCCTCACCCATTTTATATGCATAATACACAAGACAATAGCATAACATTTACCATGGCCACAAGCTAGTGCTTTTAAACATAACTTTTTTGGAATCAACTACATGATAAACTATTTTATAAGAAATTACATATATTGATCCTTGCCACCCTTTCATGAACATAAGCACATTTCCATTTCAACACTTACCATTTCAATGCATAACTTTAAAACTAGCATAATACAATCCAACCTATAACAGTCTGTTTTTAGTCAAATCGGAATAGTGGTTTTGAGACCAGAAATATGAAGTCAAAATAATTATTTTATTATTATTTTAATATTTTCAGCATGATAATATATTTGTGTGAAATTTTCGTTAAGAAATTTTATTATTTAAATGCTTCATTTGATAAAAAGGACTAAATCGAGTAAAGTGCAAAAGTGAAGTTCTATTAGCTAAAGGTGTCTAATAGCTATAGAACTTTAAAGTAGAGTTCCTTATGTGATAAATAGACCATTAATTAAATAGTGGATGATAATGGCTTGGCATAATTAAAATTTTGAATTAATATTAAGGTTAATTTTGAAATTTGGTAATTAAAGGTTAATTACATAAAACAAAACCATTTTATCACCTATTATCATCTTCTCCAACCAATTTCTAGGGAAAAGAGAAGCCATTTTCATCCTTTTCATTCGTCCAAGATTTCTAGCTCAATAGGTGAGTAGTTTTTGTCCCGTTTTTAATGATCACTATGTTTTTGAGACCATTGCAGCTTAGTCTAGCTAGCCCAGGGACTATTTTGCAAAACTGTTAAAGGTTTTAGATATTTCCATTGATGAATACATGAGTATTTTGATGTTTAATGATAAATTTTTAATGTTTGATGATAGTTATACAAGTTTTGTTAAGTGATTTTTAGTGAAAATGCAAATTAGGCATTAAATTGTGAAATGTGGAAACTTTGTGGTTAAAATGTGAAATAAATGAAAATTTTGGGTTGCTATAAGCATGATAAATATTCGGCTAGGCTTGGGTTATGATCAAATTGAATGAATTTTGTTCTACGAGCCCAGGGACTAAATTGTAAAAATGTTAACATATTAGGGGCAAAAGTGTAAATGTGCTTTAATGAGTGTTTTGGATTAAATTGAGTAGAGGGATAATTAAAGAAGCTAAATTTGATATTATATAGATCAAGAAAAGCAAAATACAAACTTAGATCAGGGAAAGAACAGTCTCAAATTAGTTAACTCGTGTCGTCGTTTTTACATCCGAGGTAAACTTGTATGTTATAAGTTTCTTTAGAAATGTATTTTATATACTTTGATATTGCATTAACTGTGAATATGAGACTACGGATATGTTCGATAGTGATTTGACAATAATTCGGCATTCGAAATCCTAGTTGAACTTTAAGAATAGATTAGGATACTAGTGACATGTCATTAAGGGATACATTAATTTGGCTTCGAGCCATGATATTGGCACTTCGGCTGCGAGCTTCATTGGTTTGGCTTCAACCATGATATTAGTACTTCGGGTGCGAGCTTCATTGATTTGGCTTCGGGCCATGATATTAGCACTTAGTGTGTGAAACTCTTGAGTATCCGACTTCTATTTTGAATGGTTGAACAGGTATTTTGAATATGTGAATTGGTGAGAAATAGATACGTATCGGTACAGTATGTACGAAAAACTATTTGAACAATGAGTTAAAGGAAGTTGAGAGCTTACAATCATTTATGTGGTTGAATTCTATGTTAACTTGGTAATTAATGTTTAAATGAAATTTATGTTATTTATTTTGAAATGTAAATGAATGGTGATATTTATTTCTTATTTTCATACGAGCTTACTAAGCTATAAAGCTTACATTGTTTATTTTTCCGTGTTTTATAGTGATTTTTAAGCTAGCTCGGATTAGGGGATCATCAAAGACTACATCACACTATCAAGCTATAAATTTGGTACTTTTAAGTTATGTTTTGAGTATATGGCATGTATAGGTATTTTGAGTCATTTTGATTATGGGTTGATAATGATTTTGGTCATGTGAAATGGCTTGTAAATGTATATGTTTTGATTTGTAAATATAGCCATGAGAGTTAGCTTAATTTGGTTGTTTTGGTTATGTATAAATATGTGCATATATGTTTTCTGTTGTGAGTTCGTGGATGAATATATAATGCTTGTGAATTATAAAGATTAGGATGTTAAGTGGTTGATTTTAGAGTAGTTATATGATTGTGATTTTGATTTTGATGCAAAATGATACAAGTTTAGAAGTGTATAATTAGATGATTCATAAATGTGAATTTGGTATAAATGGTATGGCATGTTTTTGTGATTTGTGTGTATGGAGAATGAGAGAATAGAATGTGTATGAATTATGGTTGAATTGGTTGATTAAAATTCCTATTGATGTTATGTTTTGGTGTCAAATGGGTTAATATAGGTATGCACAAGTTTGGGTGGCAAAATGGCTTGGTAAATAGCCTATTTTTGTCCACATAGGCAGAGACATAGGCGTGTGTCTTAGCCGTGTATGGCACACGGTTATGTTACACGCTCATGTGTCCCCTGGTGTTGAAATTAAAATCAAGTCAGTATGCTCCACATGGCCTCACACACAGGCATGTGACTGGGCCATGTGGCATAAGTCAGTGTACCCTATAGGTTTGGCACAGCTTAGCACACGGGCATGTATGGCCAGTTTTAGGGCACACGAGCTTGTGTGTTAGCCGTGTAACCCAAGTTAGAGAGTTACACGGGGTCAGACACGGGCTGGGACACCTCCATGTGATCCCATTTCGTGTGTCCACACGGGCGTGTCTATTGGCTGTGTGAGACACACAGTCGGGCCACATATGCATGTGTCCCTTATTGTTGAGAAAATTTCTTAAGTGTTCAAAAAGTTTCTAAAGTTATCAGTGTAGTCCCGAACCACTCTTAATGTATGTTTGGGCTTCATAGACTCGTATTAGGGACGAAATGTTTGGTTGTGAATGAATTGTATATGAATTGACTAAATGTATGTGAAATGTATGTTTAAATGTGTTGTAAGTTTGGTAATGCTTTGTAACCCTATTCCGGTGTTGAATACGGGTGAGGGGTGTTACATTTATTAGTATCAGAGCTACGGTTTAACTTATTCTTGGACTAATGTAGCATGTGTGAGAGTCTAGCTATACATGCCATATATAACATGTGATAGTGTGATGACTCCTGACAATTTCAACTGTGTTTTCATCTAGTAAATGGATCCCAATCGAGTTGTATCTAATGATGTAAAGAGAATGCACCAGCTCTCACTCAAGGGGCAGCGCCGTCTGATTCACGACCTATATCAAGTAGTCACGGGAGAGAGGCTAAAGAGTCCTTTTTCCAAATTATGAGTAAGTGGTTTACGGAGTTTATACGAACAAATCCAGCTACTCAACAACCTCCACCCCTACCTAATCCTCAATCGGTTCCTGTAGCTCCTCAAGTTGTGGAACTTTAACGATTGAATAAGCCACCAGTTGATAAAATCTGTAAGTACGGGGCCGAAGAGTTCAGAGCTATTGTTGATGACGATCCCGAGAAAGCTAAATTTTGTCTTGAAAACACTATTAAGGTATTTGATGAGTTGTCATCTAAACCAGCCTAGTGTTTAAAGTGTGCCATATCGTTATTGAGGGACACTGTGGTACCGTGAGAAAGAGTGACCTAGGAATTCTTTCAGACTGAGTTCTGAAAGAAATATATAAGTCAAAGATTTCTCGATCAAAAGCACAAAAAGTTTCTAGAATTAAGACAGGGCCGTATGACTGTGACTGAGTATGAAAAAATTTTGTACGGTTGAGCAAGTATGCTCGGGAGTATGTTTCTACCAAAGAAATTATGTGTAAACGGTTCGTTGATGAGTTGAATGAGGATATTAAACTTCTAGTCGGAATTCTAAAATTAAAAGAATTTGTTGTCCAGGTTGATAGAGCTTGCAAAGCCGAGGAGCTTAGCAAAGAAAAGAGAAAAGCAGATTCAGAGGCTAGAGATTCGAGAAAAAGATCGATGAATAAGCCATATCAGTCTTTGTCAACGAAATCCAGAGATTCGTTCAATCGTCCAAATGCTTCAATCGGGTATTCGAGCAGAGATTGTGGAAAACAATACTCAAGTCCTAAAACTCAACCTACATCAGTACCAAGTGTTAGAAATGTAAGAAACAATAAACCCGAGTGTCAATAGTGTAGGAGATGACATTTTGGAGAATGTTGGAATAAAAGTAATAAAGCTTGCTTCAGATGTGGTTCACCATATCATTTTATTCGTGACTATCTTGGGTTAGTTGAGAAAGATCAATTTCAAAATACAAGACCTGGTAACACAGCCACTAGAGGGAGGCCACCAAAAATACGAGAAATGTGACTAGTAGTAGAGGTAAAACAAAAGACTCTGCTATGAGATCAAAAGCCAGAGCACCTGCTAGAGCTTACGCTATTCGCGCTCGCAAAGAGGCGTCGTCACCTGATGTTATCTCCAGTACATTTTCTCTTGTTGACACTAATGTGATTGCATTAATTGATCCTAGATCGACTCATTCGTATATCTATATGAATTTAGTGTTTAGTAAGAATTTTCCTGTTGAGTCTACTGAGTTTGTGATTAAAGTATCGTACCCTTTAGGCAAGTATGTTCTAGTTGATAAGGTTTGCAAGAACTGTCCTTTAATGACTCGGTGTTACTATTTTCTAGCTGATTTGATGCTTTTGCCATTTGATAAGTTTGATGTAATTTTGGGTATGGATTGGTTGACTCTGCATGATGCCATTGTAAATTGTAGATGAAAGATCATTTAATTGAAATGTTAGAATAGTGAAATCCTTCGAATTGAATCAGATTAGTCGAGTGGATTACCTATTGTAATTTCATCTATGTCAGCTCAGAAATGTGTGAGAAAAGATTGTGAAGCTTATCTTACCTATATACTGGATAGAAAGAAGTCTGAATTGAAGATTGAATCAGTACCACTGATAAGAGAGGTTGAATTTGCTATTGAGTTAGTACTTGGAACTTCTCCGATGTCAATAGCTCTGAACAGAATAGCTTCGACAGAATTGAAAGAGTTGAAATCTCAGTTGCAAGAGTTAACAGATAAAGGTTTTGCATGACCTAGTTTTTCACCTTGGGGTGTGCCAGTATTATTCGTAAAGAAGAAAGACGGGTCAATGAGAATGTGTATTGACTATCAACAGCTCAACAAGGTTACAATAAAGAATAAGTATCCATTGCTGAGAATAGATGATTTATTTGATCAGTTGAAATGCGCAACAGTGTTTTCGAAGATTGATCTATGGTCTGGTTATTATCAGTTGCGAGTTAAAGATGAAAATGTGTCAAAAATTGTGTTCAGAATGAGGTACGGACATTATGAATTTCTTGTTATGCCTTTCGGATTAACTAATGCTTCTACAGCCTTTATGGATTTGATGAACCAAATTTTTAGACTGTATTTAGACAGACTTGTTGTTGTGTCCATTGACAACATTCTGATCTATTCACGAGATGAGTCTGAGCATGCCGAACATTTGAGAATTGTGTTACAAACCTTGAGAGATAAGCAATTGTACGCTAAATTCAGAAAATGTGAGTTTTGGCTTCGCGAGGTTGGATTTCTGGGACACATTGCTTCAGCGAAAGGTATACAAGTTGATCTGAGCAAGATTTCTACAGTTGTTGATTGGAAACCACCGAGAAATGTATCTAAAATCAGAAGCTTTCTGAGGTTAGCTGGTTATTATCGATGTTTTGTTAAAGGGTTCTCGATGATTGCTACATCTATGACTAGATTGCTACAAAAAAATGTGAAATTCGAGTGGCTCGAGAAGTGTCAACGAAGTTTTGATCAGTTGAAAGCATTGTTAACTAAGGCACTAGTGTTGGTTCAACCTGAGTCAGGTAAATAATTTGTGATTTATAGAGACGCGTCATTGAATGGTTTGGGTTGCGTTTTGATGCAGGAAGGAAAAGTCATAGCTTATGCCTCTAGACACTTGAAACTGCATGAAAGAACTATCCGATGCATGATTTAGAATTGGCCACTATTGTTTTCTCATTGAAAATTTGGTGGAATCATTTGTACGGTCAAAAGTGTCATATCTTTACTGACCATAAAAGTTTAAAATATATAATGACTCAGAAAGATCTAAATTTACGACAACAGATATGGCTCAAGCTATTGAAAGATTACGAGTTAGTAATTGATTATCATCCGGGGAAAGCAAATGTAGTTGCTGATGCTCTGAGTAGAAAATGTTTATTTACTTTGCGAGCAATGAATACACGGTGTGACAATGAGTTGCAAGCTAAAATAGTGCAATGTGAGTCGACTAATGATTCAGAATATCAGCTCGGATCTGATGACTGTTTAATGTTCCGAGGTAGAATCTGCATACCAAAGAATTCTGAGCTCATTAAGAATATTTTACACAAGGCACATAGTGGTTGTTTATCTGTTCACCCAGGGAGTACCAAAATGTACAATGATTTGAAGCAACTATATTGGTGGCCGGGAATGAAACAAACATTTCAGAATTTGTATCGAGATGTTTCGCGTGTCAACCAGTTAAAGCTGAGCATCAAGTGCCTTCGGGATTACTACAGCCTGTGATAATACCAAAGTGGAAATGGGATAGGGTTACAATGGACTTTGTATCAGAATTACCCCTGTATCTGGAAAAGAAAAATGCTATTTGGGTTGTTAATCAACTGACGAATTCTACACATTTCATACCTCTGCGTACAGATTATTCACTTGATAAATTAGCTGAATTGTACATATCTGAAATTGTTAGATTGCACGGGGTGCTAGTTTCTATTATTTCAGATAGAGACCCAAGATTTACATCTCGATTTTGGAAGAAATTGCAAGAAGCTCTAGGTACGAGGTTGAATTTCAGCACAGCGTTTCATCCGCAAACTGACGGTCAGTCTAAGAGAGTAATATAGATTCTTGAAGATATGCTTCGTTGTTGTGTATTAGAGTTTGAAGGCAATTGGGAGATATATTTGCCGTTGGTTGAATTTGCATATAATAACAGTTTTCAATCGAGTTTAAAAATGGCACCGTACAAAGCTTTATATGGTCATAAATGCCGAACTCCATTGTATTAGACTGAGCTGAGTGAGAAGAAGATTCACAAGGTTGATTTGATTCAAGAGACTGAAGAAAAAGTGAAAGTAGTTCGCGACAGTCTAAAAGCAACTTCAGATCGACAAAAATCGTATGCATATTTGAAACGTAAAAACATTGAATTTCAGATCGGTGATAAAGTATTTCTAAAAGTATCTCCGTGGAAGAAAATCCATCGATTTTGTCGTAAAGGTAAATTGAGTACGCGTTTCATCGGGTCGTACGAGATCTTTGAAAGAACAGGGTCAGAGGCATATCGACTAGCTTTACTGGATAAGTTAGAGAAAATCCACCATGTGTTTCATGTTTCGATGGTGATAAAGTATTTCTAAAAGTATCTCTGTGGAAGAAAATCCATCGATTTGGTCGTAAAGGTAAATTGAGTATGCGTTTCATCGGGCCGTACGAGATCATTGAAAGAATAGGGTCAGCGGCATATCGACTAGCTTTACTGGATGAGTTAGAGAAAATAAACAATGTGTTTCATGTGTCGATGTAGCGTTGATATAGATCAGATCCTTCACATGTAATTTCTCCAGCAGAGATTGAAATTCAACCTAACATGACTTACAACGAAGAACCGATCATAATTTTGGCTTCAGAGGTTAAACAGTTGAGAAATAAAAGCATAGCTTTAGTAAAAGTTTTGTGCCAATGTCACGGGGTTGAAGAGGCTACGTGGGAACCCGAGGAAGCTATGAAAAAATAGTACTCTAACCTATTCACTGGTAAATTTTCGGGGACGAAAATCCCTAAAGGGGGAGAGTTGTAATAGCCCGTTTTTAGTCAAATCGGAACTGTGGTTTTGGGACCACAAATCCAAAGTCAAAATAATTATTTTCTTACTATTTTAATATTTTCAGCATGATAATATGTTTGTGTGGAATTTTCGTTAAGAAATTTTATTGTTTAAATGCTTAATTTGATAAAAAGAGCTAAATCGCGTAAAGTGCAAAAGTGATGTTCTATTAGCTAAAGGCGTCTAATAGCTATAGAAATTTAAAGTAGAGGTCCTTATGTGATAAATAGACCATTAATTAAATAGTGTATGATAATAGCTTGGCATAATTGAAATTTTGAATTAATATTCAGGTTAATTTTGTAATTTGGTAATTAAAGGTTAATTAAATAAAACAAAACCATGTTATCACCTATTATCATCTTCTCCAAATGATTTCTAGGGAAAAGAGAAGTCGTTTTCATCCTTTTCATTTGGCCAAGCTTTCTAGCTCAATACGCGAGTAGTTCTTATCCCGTTTTTAATGATTTCTATGTTTTTGAGATAGTTGCAGTTTAGTCTAGCTAGCCTAAGGACTATTTTGCAAAACTGTTAAAGATTTTAGATGTTTCCATTGATGAATACATGAGTATTTTGATGTTTAATGATAGATTTTTAATGTTTGATGATAGTTACACAAGTTTTGTTAAGTGATTTTAGTGAAAATGTAAATTAGGGATTAAATTGTGAAATGTGGAAAATTTGTGGTTAAAATGTGAAATAAATGAAAATTTTGGGCTGCTATAAGCATGATAAATATTTGGCTAGGCTTGGGTTGTGATGAAATTGAATGAATTTTGTTTTACGAGCCTAAGGACTAAATTGTAAAAATGTTAAAATATTAGGGGCAAAAGTATAAATATGCTTTAATGAGTGTCTTGGATTAAATTGAATAGAGAGATAATTAAACAAGTTGAATTTGATATTATATAGATAAAGAAAAGTGAAATACGGACTTAGATTTGGGAAAGAACAAAGTCTCAAATTAGTTGACTCGTGTTGTCGTTTTTACATTCGAGGTAAGTTTGTATGTTATAAGTTTCATTGCAAATATATTTTATATGCTTTGATATTGCATTAACTGTGAATACGAGACTACAGATACAGATATGTTCGATAGTGATTTGATGACACTTCAACATTCGAAATCCCAGTTGAACCTTAGGAATAGATTAGGATACTAGTGACATGTCATTGGGGGATACATTGATTTGGCTTCGGGCCATGATATTAGCACTTAGTTTGTGAAACTCTTGAGTATCTGACTTCTATTTTTAATGGCTCAACAGGTATTTTAAAGATGTGAATTGGTGAGAAATAGATACGTATTGGTACAGTATATACGAAAAACTATTTGAACAATGAGTTAAAGGAAGTTGAGAGCTTACGATCATTTATGTGGTTAAATTCTATGTTAACTTGGTAATTAATGTTTAAATGCAATTTATGTTATTTATTTTGAAATGTAAATGAATGGTGATATTTATTTCTTATTTTCATACGAGCTTACTAAGCTATAAAGCTTACATTGTTTATTTTTCTGTGTTTTATAGTGATTTCTAAGCTAGCTCGGATTAGGGGATCGTCAAAGACTACATCACGCTATCAAGCTATAAATTTGGTTCTTTTAAGTTTATGCTTTGAGTATATGGCATGCATAGGTATTGAAACAACTCGATTTAGACCCTATTTGGAACAGTGATTCCGTGACCACGAATCCAAGCCAGAAAAATATTTTAAAATTATTTTTTGTGTTTATTATGTGTGAATTTATATGTGTGAAATTTTCATGATTTAATTTTGTCGTTTGAGTGCCCGATTAAATAAAAGGGCTTAATCGCGTAAAATAAAAATTTGATGGTTAATTATAAAAGGCTCCGTATTAAAATGGCTCTGTATGAAGCTTTGTATGGTAGAAAATGTAGAACACCGTTATATTGGACGGAACTCAGTGCAAAGAAGATGCATGGGGTTGATTTGATCCGGGAAACAGAAGAAAAAGTAAAGGTTATTCGAGATAGTCTAAAAGCAGCTTCCGATCGTCAAAAATCATATGCCGATCTTAAATGAAAAGAGATTGAATTTCAGGTCAGTGACAAGGTATTCCTGAAAGTGCCTCCTTGGAAGAAAATTCTTCGGTTCGGTCGAAAGGGTAAATTGATTCCAAGATTTATCGGGCCATATGAAATCATAGAAAGAATTGGACCAGTCGTTTATCGATTGGCATTACCACCGGAACTTGATAGAATCCATAATGTTTTTCATGTGTCTATGCTACAACGGTATCGATCGGATCCTTCACTTATTAATTCTCCGACAGAAGTAGAGATTCTTTCAGATATGAGTTACACTGAAGAACCAGTTAAGATTTTTGCTCGAGAGACAAAGGAGCTCAGAAATAAAGAGATAAATTTGGTGAAAGTATTATGGCAAAAGCACGGGATTGAGGTTAACTATGTAATAAAGGTTAACTATGTAAATTAAATAAGATGTTAATATATGTTATAATATAACATAATTAAAAGCTAATATTCATACTTTCTCTTATGACCGAATAATAAAAATAAAGAAAAGAATAAAAGCTTAGGGTATTCGGCCTTGTTCAAGCTCAATTAAGGTATGTAACTAGCTTGGCTTTTAATAATTTTTACATTTTTGAGATCGTTACAGTGTAATGTACAAAGCCTGTGCTTGAATTTTTATTTTGACGAATATTTTGAGTTATGCCATTGATGAATATTTGAGCTTTGTGATGTTAGTTGATGAAATATGAAAGATATGTTTTAGATTAACATGTTTTGTATTGGAATTTTTAATGATTTTAAGTAATTAGGACTAAATTGTAAAAATAATAAATTGAGAGACTAAAATGTGAAATAAATGAAATGTATGGACTTTTATGAACACATGGAACATTTGGCCTAAACATGGTGTGTGCAAATTTTGCATGTTTTGTGTTTTGTGCAATTTGGACTAAATTGTAAAAAGTGTGAAATATTAGGGGTAAAATGGTAATTTACCCATTTATGTGTTTTTGGATTAAAATGAGTGAAAATATGTTTGAATGAGTTTAATTTTAATATGTTTAGATCAAGAACCAAAGAAATCGGATTTGGATCGGGGGAAAACTAAAGTTGTCGATTAGCCGTCCTGTTCCGATTTTCATCGTCCGAGGTTAGTTTATAGGCAAATAAATGTTGTTATTTAAAAAAAATATGAGTTTTATAAGCTGAAATGAAATATGTGAAAATATATATGTGTTAGCCGAATGTAAATAAGCTTGGGAGCTATGTTTACGAATTCGTTTTGACCGAGTTACGACGTCCGAAAGCCCCGTACGAACCTTAGGAATAGCTAGGATACATATGTCATGACATAGGATTTTCAATATGTGTTTTCGTGTAAGACCACGTCTGGGAAGTTGGCATCGATATATGTGGTTACGTGTAAGACCATGTCTGGGACATCGACATCATATTTGATTCATGTAAGACCCTGTTTGGGACAGTGGCATCGATATGAGGTAGCATGTAAGACCATGTCTGGGATGTTGGCATTGTATGATATATGTGTTTATCTGAGTACCTATTCAATTCCCAATGGTTCAACGGGCAATAATAAGTTAAGACCGAATGAAAAATCGAGTTAAAAGGCTCAGGTATGGATTCATACTAAGATATGAAATTATGGTAAGTTGAATGTTTGAATTGATGGGATAAATATTACATGATGAAGTGAATTATAAGTATGCATATGTGAAAGTATACATTTGGTCTAATGATGTATTCATGATGCAAATGATAGTGTATGCGTATATGAAAATTTATAAATTTATAATTGGCCAAATGTTAATTATATGTGATCTTGTAATTGTAAATATATGTGCATTTGTATATGAATGAATATAGATACATGTATATTCGGCCAAGGTAAAGTTGGTATGTGATAACATATGTTATATATGAAATAGTGAGCTTGAAAATAAGTGTGACCATGATAACATAAATTAGTTGGATAAGTTGAGTTGATATTAACATTAAGTTGCCTATTTTCTTATGACTTACTAAGCTATGATAGCTTATTGTGTGTATATGTTTGTCTTTGTTTTATAGATTTTGGAATCAAGTTACGAGCTCGGGGATCGTCAACAAAGTCTATCACACTATCAACTATTTTGGTACTTTTATAAGTTGAACTTGAACTTATGGCATGTATAGGCTAGACTTGGAGTCAGTTTATTTTGAATGTGTATATATATATTAAGCCATGCGAAAATGGCTAATGTGTTAAGTGATTATATGAAACTTATTCATGTTTATATGTGTTATATGCATTGAAAATGGTGGATGATTTTGGATGTGATTAGATTGAATCGGCCATGGTATATCCATAAGTATGATTTATGCTTGTTATGCTATTCATGGTTAAAATGATTCGGCTATGGTTCATTTATAAATAAAATATACATGTGAATTTGGTTATTATAGTTGGATGAGGTGTTATACATGATTTGGTATTAAAGGATATTAGGTTATATTCAAACATAGAAAGAGTTTATTTTGATATGTTTATTACATGGTAGGTAAGATTTGTGTTTTGGATATATGTTTATATTTGGTTAATGATTTATTCTTGTGAAGTATAAATTTGTAACATGAATTGAGTTGGAAGTTATTATAATGTACTTGTGTATTTGGGTATATGATGAAAATATATGAGATGGTTATAATCAACTTTGTGATTCGGCACTTACACATACATATATATATATTGCACATGATGTATTAGTATGACATATATATTATCTCAAGGTATATATTTATATATGGTGGTGTTTCGGTTATGGAGTAAATGATGGATCCGTATTGAGTTATAATATGTAATGCATTAGTTAGTAAAATGCATATCATTTCTATGTGGCATATTGGTATATGCTTATGGTTTAAAATAATGATATGTATGGCTATATGGATTCGATAGTTATTCGAAAGTCAATAAATATGTACAAGTAAATTTTGTTAGCTGAATAGATAAGAGAAGAATATGATTTTTGTATCGGTTTCAAATGGCACATTATTTGAATGTTTTGATTAATTTATTTGAGTGGTTTAATTGGTTAAGTTGATGATATATTTGGCATATGCTAAGTGGATTATTACTTATATGTATTTATGATATGCAAATGTTGTATTTAGGTAAACAAATGCTATAGCGGAATATATTATTTATATGAAATAAAATGATGTATGTTTGCTTGTTAAAAAGTATGCGTATGAAATTAGTAAGATAATAAGATATTTTATATTTAAATTATTTGAATGCCATAAATGTTATAGTATACATATATGATTGGTATGTGAAATGACATATACTTGGATATGAATTTCACATTCAATTTTCATGATTATTTGATTGTATTAAAGGTGTGCATGGGCCGGGCCGGGCTGGGTTCGGGCCTGGCCCAACTATAAATTTAGGCCCGTTCGCTAGGCCCAGGCCCGGCCCGGCCTGAAAAATAGGCCTAAAATTTTGCCCAAGCCCGGCCAGAATAAAAATGTTAAAACTCGAGCCCGACCCGGCCCGCCCATATTAATTTTTATATTATTTTTTATATAATTTTAAAATATATATAAACCATCAAAAATACTAAAAACATCAAAATAAATATTACTCAACAAATTGAAAATAAATTTTAAAAAATCTGTATACTTAACTAACATTAAAATAGATACAACTTAACAAGAAAATGCCTCTAAAATAATAACAAAATTAGCAAATGTCTTTAAAACAATAAAAAAATTAATAATAAAATAAGTTTTATACAATATTCAAACAATAACAACAAAATAGTAGCAACATAATAGTAAAATAGTAGCAAAATAGGGAGAAAATAATATTAAAAAATAGATTTTTTTGTCATTTAGTGAATTCGGGCCGGGCCCAGGCCAAAAATGTCTTACCTGAGGCCCGGTCCGTTTTTTAAACGGGTCTTATTTTTTTGCCTAAGCCCATTTTTCGGGCCTATATTTTTTCCCAAACCTTCCCACATTTCGGGCCCGGCCCGGCCAATGCACACCTCTAGTTTGTATTGATTAAACATTACCTTGGAAATTATATGAATTATAGAATCGAAGTATATTAGTTTGATTTAAAATTTTATTAGATGATTATTACTGAAATGAAAGTTTGTTCTGAGTTGTATTTTAATCGGTAATGCCTCATAACCCTAATCCGGCGACGGATATGGGTTAGGGGTGTTACAGGTATTTTGAGTCATGTTGATTATGGGTTGATAATGATTTTGGTCACGTGAGATGGCTTGTAAATGTTTATGTTTTGATTTTTAAATATAGCCATGAGAGTTGGCTTAATTTGGTTGTTTTGATTATGTATAAATATGTGCATATATGTTTTCTGCTGTGAGTTCATGGATGAATATATAATGCTTGTGAATTATAAGGATTAGGATGTTAAGTGGTTGATTTTAGAGTAGTTACATGATTGTGATTTTGATGCAAAATGATACAAGTTTAGAAGTGTATAATTAGATGATTTATAAATGTGAATTTGGTATAAATTGTATGGCATGTTTTTGTGATTTGTGTGTATGGAGAAAGAGAGAATAGATTGTGCGTGAATTATGGTTGAATTGGTTGATTAAAATGCCTATTAATGTTATTTTTTTGGTGCCAAATGGGTTAATATATGTGTGCACAAGTTTGGGTGGCAAAATGGCTTGGTAAATAGCCTATTTTTGTCCACACAGGCAGAGATACGGGCGTGTGTCTCAGCCGTGTGCGACAGAAGGCTATGTTACACGGCCGTGTGTCCCCTGGTGTTGAATTAAAATCAAGTCAGTATGCTCCACACGGCCTCACACACGGGCGTGTAACTTGGCCGTGTGGCATAAGTCAGTATACCCTATAGGTTTGGCACGACCTAGCACACACCCTGACACACGAGCGTGTATGGCCATCTTTAGGGCACACGGGATAGCCACACGGGAATGTATGTTGGACGTGTGACCCAAGCTAGAGAGTTATACGGGGTAGGACACGGGCTGGGACACGGCCATGTGATCCCATTTCGTGTGTCCACAGAGCCTGTGACACGGACGTGTCTATTGGCCATGTGAGACACACGGTCGGGCCACACGAACGTGTGTCCCCTATTTTTGAGAAAATTTCTTAAGCATTCAAAAAATTCCCAAAGTTATCGATTTAGTCCCGAACCACCCCTAATGTATGTTTGGGCTTCGTAGGCTCGTATTAGGGACGAAATGTTTGATTGTGAATGAATTGTATATGAATTGACTAAATGTATGTGAAATGTATGTTTGAATGTGTTGTAAGTTCAGTAATGCTCCGTAACCCTATTCTGGCACTGAATACGGGTGAGGGGTATTACACAACCAATAGTTTGGCACAAGCCTAAGCATCACCAACAACACATGTTAGTGCAACAATTCATAATTCACTTGAATTAAATTAAGATAAGTCATTAAACATGAATAAGTTCACTTGAAATCATCAATTTCATAAACATAGACATACTTTCATTTAACATACCCTTTTCATTCCTTTTCATAGTTTTCATGATATAAACCGTTCCTTTCTTTTTCACGCCCGTTTAATCAAATGAAATAACATCGAATATTAGGCAAACACTCAAGTAACCATTTAATTCTCTAAACGCACTACAACATCATAATTTAATGTATTTATAGACATAATGAGAATATATAATTACACCAAGGAATTAACATACATTATCATACTATACTAGTCAAATATTCAACTCGTATTCATACATACGATACATACCTCACTTGAAACGTGTTAACTGAATATCAAATTATCGGAGTGTGTCATGGTGTCTTTCAACCATGGTCTTATTTATTCTTGTCTTGATGCCCTAGTGTCTTTCAACCATGGTCTTATTCATTTTTCGTCATGTTGCCATAGTGTCTTTCAACCATGGTCTTATTTCTTTGATTCATGATGCCATAGCGTCTTTGAGCTATGGTTTTACTCGATAGAATCATGATGCCATAATGTCTTTCGGTCATGGTCTTACCCGATAGAATCATGATGCCATAACATATTTCAGTCATGGTCTTGCTCGTTAGAATCATGATGTCATAATGTCTTTAAGTCATGGTCTTACTCATTTCTGGTATGGTGACATAGTATCTTTCAACTATGGTCTTATTTATTCTCCAGTATAGTGCTATAGTGTTTTTCAACTATGGCCTTTATCATTTTCCTTCAAGCCAATCAACTCAAATCATATATAAACAATTAGATATTAAACAAACAAAACCATAATTAATTGATTTAATCAAGTTACGAGCTTACCTGGCTAAATTGCAGAAATGTCAAAGTATAGGGGCTTTTTGGTAATTTTCTATTCTCCTCAATTTTTCACTCGGTCTTGATCTAAGTTAATAATTTCATTCAATTTATTAATTTAGATAGTAAAACAATTTATTTTATGCTATTTAGTCATTTTTTGACATTTTTATAAAATTGCCCCTAGTATTTTACTTTTATTCAATTTAGTCCCTATGTCCTAATCATGCAAATAAACTAAATTTATTGAAAATTCATGTCAGCCAGATGTTCATAGCTTCCAATACAGCCCGTATTTGCAACAATTTCACATCAAGTCCTTGTATTTTTACTATTTTAACAATTTAATCCCTAATCGTTAAATTCATCCAAAATCACTTAACAAAATACTTATAAATAACAACTAATACTTCAAATTCATCATTTAACATCTAAAATCACAAATATTCATCAATGAAAACATTCAAAATCTTTAGCAGTTTCAAAATCGAAGATACGAGCTAGCTAGACCTAATTGCAATGATCTCAAAAACATAAAATTTACTAGAAATAAACTCAAAAGCATACCATGCATGCTCCAAAAGACGACCGAATGCTCAAACCCCCTTCCATGGCTTCTTTCATTTTCAAATTAGACAAAACATCAAAGAGAAAGATGATTGCCTTAATTGTTTTATTTAATTTTCACATTAATTAGTTAATTACCAAATTGCCATTAATTGTACATTCAATTTACACATTCAACACCCATAACCGTCCACTATATATAAGCACATGGTATATTTATCGATTAACTCCATAAATTTTTATTTCCTTAAAAATTTAATACCTATTACTAATAAAAACTTACTTTTACAACTCTTACGATGTGGTCATTTTAAATTAATTAACTATCTAAACAATGAAAATTCTTAACCAAACTTTAATACAACCTTAATAACACTGTAACACCCCTCACCCGAGACCGTCCCAGAGTCGAGCACGAGGCGTTACCAGACTTATCGTACTTGCTCAGGGCATAAATTTTTTTTTTAAATTAATTCACTCGCATTCATCCAATAAATCCCTAAAAAGGGCCTTTGAGGCCCTAAAACGTGCAATTGGAACGGTTCAGGACCAAACTGGGAACATTAAAAATTTTCCAATTACTTACACAAATCAAAACAATTTATTTCACTATTTATAATAAAACTGTCCATTTGCATGACAGTCACTAAATTAATTATAACTCTAGTTACGAAACTCAAAATTTAAATACGTAAATTTTCCATGAAACTAGACTCATATATCTTCTTATCATAATTTTTCCAGAATTTTTTGTTTTCTCAATTAGTATATTTTATTCATTAAATGTTCCCCTGTTTTGTAGTTTAGTGGACCTAACCTCTCTTCACTAAAAATCTATTATCTCATTATATAGAATTCGGATAATGTTTCCGTTTGTTTTTAATGAAAATAGACTTACTAAGGAATCTAGAAATATAAATTTTGACTTATAATTCTTTTTTTTACAATTTCTAGTGATTTTCCTAAGTTGGAATAGGGGATCACGAAGTCACTCTGAACCAGTCTTACATAAATTTAAATATCTCAGAATATAGACTTCCTTTGCTTACTCTGTTTCTTTCCTATGAAAATAGACTAAATAAGCTTTAATTATATATCTCATTCATCATTTAGTTCCATTTCTACAATTTTTTAGTGATTTTTCAAATCCACATCACTACTGCTGTTTCCTAACTGTTCCATGGCCAACTCTTACTCCTTCATAATTTCTTTACATCAAACAACATTTAGGCATACATAATACCAGAACATGTTCTTATTTAGCTATATCATAAGCTAATCATTACCAAGTATTCACATGCCATTCTTTAATCATATCATAAGGACATACACACATAATAGCCAAGTCCCTATACATGCCATAACTTAAAGTATTTCTAGTCACAAAATACCGAGATAGCTCGTTGATAGAGTGAGGCGATCTCTGATGTCCTTAGCTCATTGATAGAGTGAGGTGATATCTGATGTCCTTACGATTTTCCGAGTTGGCTTTGCGATACTATAAAAAAGAGAGAAAAGAAAGAGAGTAAGCATAAAGCTTAGTAAATTTGCATGTAAATAAATAAAAACATTCTAAATGAATTATCAAGATAACCTAAACCTTTTGAACATAGACTTATCTTACCTTTCCTTTGGTACACTCTTTAAATTTTCCGTTGAACCACTTGGAATACTAAGGATACATGGGTACCTTTCCTTTTTAAACTTACCATTGACATGTCTTGACATGGTCTTACGTGGTATCCTTGCCTTATGAACTCACATTGCCATGCCTTGGCATGGTCTTACATGGGATATTTGCCTTATCATAGTTTATCAATGCCATGTCTTGACATGGTCTTACTTGGTATCCTTAAACCCTAATGTCATGACATTTGTATCCTACACATTCCTAAGGTTCAACCGGGACTTTTAAGTATCATTTCTCTGTCAATTCTTACTTGAATCATCAAGGAATAAATTTACAAAATAAATATATAGATGCTGAAAAATAACATCATTAATTATAAATAATAAAACATTGCATTTATTTACCGCAAACTTACCTCGATACAAAATACGATCAAATATTTTGATTTAGTCCTCAACCTTTTTCTTTCCTCGGTCTAACCCCGAATTTCGTTCTTCTTGATCTATAATAGCAAATTTAACTTATTTAATAATCAGATTTATCAAAACAATCCTTAACTCTAACTTTGGAAAAATTACAATTTTGCCCCTAAACTTTTGCATATTTACACTTTTTCCCCAAGGCTCGGAAATGAAAATTTATCCCTAATTCTTATATTTTATGACATGATGATCATTTATTTACCTACGGAAACATCAAATTCTCTCTCTAACATGTACTTATGACCATTAGATATTTTTACCGATTATATTGTTTTACTAATTTTCGCTTAAAATCGCTTAGCTCAAGTCGTTTAACATAATTTCAAGCTTCATATTCTATCATAAAACATCAAAATAAACACATTTCACCTATGGGTATTTTTCCAAATATGAACCCTAGGTTAATTTATTGCTAGAATAAGCTAAATCAAGTTACTGGGACTTCAAAAGCGTAAAGAACATTAAAAACGGGGCTTGGAATCACTTAATATAAAGCTTGGAAGCTTGAAAAAACCCTAGCTATGAAGAACCCTTGAAATTTCAGCCTAATGAAGAAGATGGGCACATTTTGCCATCTTTTTCCCTTTTTTAATCTTTTAATTACCAAATGACTAAAATACCCTTCATTAAAACTTTAGTTATTTTTATCTATGTATGTCTATTTTTGTCCATGAAAACCTAATGGTCTAATTACCATTTAAGGACATCTACTTGAATTATACTCTTCAATTTAATCCTTTATCATCTAAAACTCATATTTATCAACTTTTGCAATTAAGCCCTAGTAGGTAAATTAAGCATGCTATCTATAAAATTTTCCATCGATACTTAACACATGCATCTAATCACTCGGTAAATTATAAAAATTAATCAGAATAAACTTTTCTATCTCAACTTCATGGTTTTGCAACCACTGTTCCGTTTAGGCCCTATTTTGGGATGTTACAAACACTCCGTAAATATTATAAAAATATTTAGGGCTCAATTTGTAGAAACGAGGTCCCGATACCTTATTTTCTAAAACCACTTGACTTTAGGGTCTTACCACTTGAACCATCATTCATATAACATAAATTACCATATTAAAAACCTTTTTAAAACCATATTTGACTTGTAAATAATATATAATAATATTTGCGAACTTACTCATTAGATTTGTGGCCCCGAAACCACTCTCCAACACCACTGAAAAATGGGTTGTTACAATTACAATCATCTCATGACTGGTCTTTGGGCATACTCTAACAGTTAAATGTGTAAAATATACCTAGGTGAACTTAGTAAAGTTTAGGATACAACTGGCATGCCAATAGAGTCTTGTGCGCACTTGTACGGGATTTATTACGGATGTCATCGAGGTCCAGTATTTGTTGCAAATTCTCAAGTATTATGTGACACAGGTTTAGCTCGGACGAGTAACCTGATGTGTCAATTTTAAAGGTTTAGCTCAACGGGTAACCTGATATATATATTCAGCTAGGAAGAGCAGCTAGCGGTGTAGATACTTGTGTATCCGAGTCTGTTTACTAGGGTTCATTGGGTGAAAAAATTTATATGAAAATAAGAAATTTAAATGAGATGAAATTTAAATTCAAATGGAAAGTTGTCGAATGAATTGAGCATGAAAAATTTATTGGAGTAATTCCTTTGACATGTATGTGATTGTATTATCTTTTGATTAATTGTGAATTTGAGATTGTTACCTAATGTGACATGAATTGGCATGTTAAGTACTTATAGTATCATATGGTATTGATTTTAAGCAAATGCTTACAATGTTGATGTTTTTTATTGCCATGTCTAGCCAAATATTGCGCCAAGCTAAAGTAAATTTAAAATGTTAGGCATGAATAAGGTAATTTTTGTATAATGCATATGAACTTACTAAGCATCTTATATGCTTACCTTGTTTGTTTTCCCTTTTTTCCTTGTAGATCGTCACCTTGCAAAACTCGTCAAGTCGGATCGCCTCGAAGCTCACACTATCACTGAATCGGTAGTTATGCGATCATTTTGGGTCTAGGGTTGTGGCATGTATATAAGTGTGTTAGTGTATACCTTAATGTATAAAAGTCTTGGTGAGTTGAAAATTTGTGATGAATATGGCATATAATGATGATTTTGAATGTTGGTCATGGCATGTGAATTAGTTAAGTTAATGCCTAGTTGAAAATGGTAATGTTTGATTTCCATGCTTGAGGTATGTGTTGGTGAATGGTTAATTTGGTTTATTGTTAATGCCATAAGGGTTTTGATGATGGATTTATATATGTATGCAAATGTTGAGTTAAGCTAAACATGGTTGACATAGTTGGATAGAAATTTGGGATAAAATATGCTTAAATGAAGAATGGTTAAGAAATGTGACTTATTCTTGATTGTTGGAATCCATGTTTAAAGTCTAAAAAGTTATTGATGTGTATAGGTACATAAGTGTAGGTAATTAAAGTGAAATGACATGTTTTCAATGTGGTATGGCATAGGTGAAGGCTGGTCTTTGAATGGTTTGGATGTTATGTTCTAATGACATTAATTTGTTTAAGTTCAATTGATGTATAAGCATTGTATGTCTTGACAAGAAGTTGAATTTGGTTGTTTGAATTTGTTTGGCATGTTTTGGTATGCTTTGAACCAAGTGAAAGTCGTATTTGGTGAACATATTGAAAAGGTTGGTTGGAAACTTTGGATTTGGTGACATCATGACGTGGAAGTGATGAAGTCGTGACGTTGATCCTAAATTTTCAAAACTTTACAATTTGGTCCTCTTCATGCTTGGGTTGACAAAAGAGCTTCCATAAGCTTGTTTAAGACCCAAAAATGATTGTTTAACATAATTTGAATGTGATTGACACTTAATTGCATGTGTGAATGATTATTTACTGTATAATTGATTGTAGTTGTTCTGGAAATGATTGTAGCATCTTGTAGTTTGGACCCAACGATCGGGTCAAGTGAGGGTTGTTACAAATCCCATCTACCTTCTTCATTGCACACAATCTCTATAGCTTTTTTATCCAAAGGAACATCAAGATGTCAAGAATGAATTGGTTGACCCTCTATAGTATTTGGAACCCACCTATCATTCCATATTTGAGCTCTTCCCCTATTGAGAACCTGTTAGACAAAAGATACCTTCAAGAAATCCTTACCTTCCAATAGACTACTCCACACCCATGATGCTTTACTTTCTTTTCTAGCTTCAAAGGACAAACAATTAAGGAAATACATGCTTTTTATTACTCTAACCCATAAAGTACCAAATTCATGGAGCTATCTCCAACATTGCATAGCTAATGGGGCAAGATTGAATACTACTAACTCTTTAATTGTTTGAGGACTTTAATTTAAATAGCTTAAATCATTAGATTCTCGAAATTTTTTTTCAAATTGAACAAATTGACATTTTTTATTAATAATTATTAAACTCAATATCTATATCCAAACAAAATTCATTTAATACTTCAGCTAAGCCTAAATCCAGTACTTATCATTTACCAAATGAAGTTAACCAAAAGCTTGGTTGGTTTAATAGCTATAAAACAAAAGTGAATCTACATATGAAGTCTCTTTATATCATTGACTGGATTAAATTAGTTCTTTTAATATTAAATAGATTAATTTAATCTTTTTACTATTAAAAAGAACCAAATAAGATCAAATTAGAATAGAATTTCATTTACTAGTTTTAGTTTTAAAAAAAAGACATGAAATCTCTTTTTTTTTTTAATTTACAATTCAACTTCAAATAAAATATTTTATCAACTAAAAAACTTTCAAAGTAGAATTTTATTGAGCAGTAAATGTCATTTATTTTTAAAAAAAAAATTATAAATGTTAACACTGTTGATATTTAAATTTATTTAATTTTTTTAATGATATAAGAACGAGAAATTAATTTAATAAAGATTATAATAAAGTAACTTGCAAGATACATTCAACTATTAGATAATAAATTTTAGTATTCTTTCATTAGTTACTTAATGGAAGTCTAAAGTGGACTTTATTTTATTAGGTTAATGAAAAGTTTAACCCTCCAATATTTTCATATTTTATAAATTTGATCCTAAATCTAAAAATTTAACAAATTTCGCTCTCAATATTTACAAGATTTGTTATTTTAGTCCTAATTATAAAAAAATATTTTAAAATCTTTAAAAAGTAAATATAAAAATATTTTTAATTTATTAAATTTTGACTTGTTTATGAATTAGTTGTTTCAAACTTTGTCTTTTTTATATAGGTATAATGTTAAATTTAACTCTCAATGTTTACCTATTTTGTTAATTTAATCTTTATTCTTTTTTTAACTAAATTTGACCTTGAACATTTTTAAAAGAATTGAATTTGACCATCAATCTTCCAAAAAGAGTTGAATTATTTATATTGACTAAAACATTAAAATTTTAAGCATGACAACTTTTTATGGCAAATGACAATTCACAAGTACTTCATGCTTTTTTTCTTTTTTCTTTTTATAATTTTGATTTTATTTGAATATTTTTATGAATTTTAAATTATTTTTTGATGTGTGTAAGACAAATAATGTTATGTTAAAATAAAGTACATATAAATTATCATTCGGAATGTCAAATTAATATTTTAACCAACATTTCCGTTAAAAAAAATAATCACCTTTTTTTTAAACATTAATTATCAAAGTTAACTTAGGAAAAAAATAACTGTGAATTGACAAAAGATTTTTAGGTTGAGGGAAAAATTCAAAACCAATGAAACTGATGAAATCTAAAATTTCAGTTTGATTATTTTCAAATTTGACTTAAATAATCGATCAAATGTTTCAGGTCTTTTAGGTAATTACCGTTATATTCGATTTTTAATATAAAAATCACACTTACAAATTCATACAAAAGGAACGATATTCGATTTTTAATATAAAAATCACACTTACAAATTCATACAAAAGGAACGATAGTAAAAAGTTTTCTTTGGGAATTTTATGTGCAACAAAATGATAATGATGATGATGTTCAAATCCTCAATGGACTACTACGAATCTGTGATTTTATGGTTTCATAATTGCAGAGAATAGATTTGCTAGATAGCAGAAAATTTTCTCAGAATTTAAATAAGAATCTAAGTTATACAACGCAATTTTTCAAATAAAAATTGCTCCCTCGTTAACATGGTAAATATGGCTGGAAATAGGACAATGTGAGAGGAAGACAGTCGGATGCCCCTGGAAATTTGAAACAAGATCCTGTATTCTCCCATCCATTGAATACACAAAACTTTCCAACGCCACAATTACCCCCACATGCACAAACACGGCCAATAAACTCGAGCTACAATGCTGTCAATCCAAGCCCCTAATGTCGACCTTAACAAGGGTTCAAATGTGGCTATGAATTAGAGGACCTCCAAATCCTTCCATCCTTGTATCCTCTGAAATATCTACTACTTATCCAACAGAATATGCAATGGCAGTTACAGTTCAAATCTAAGCACACTTAAGCTTCAATGGCGATAACAGCTTCTTCATCATTAGTTTCAATTGGAACTGGTTCTTCTGAAGTATTCTCATCCGAGATATCTGTTTGCCGTTCCTTCTTTCTCTCAGCATCTAGTAGCTTTTCTCTAAGTCTCATCACAAGTTCGTCAAGAGCACTTCCATTTTCAGCCAAAAACCTTCTGAAGGCTTCCTTGCCATGGAGTTTCCTGTCGTTGAAACTGTAGTATGCGCCAGACTTTGTAACAAGTTTGTGTTTCGTTGCCAAATCTATGATCTCCCCTTCCCGGGATATTCCCTTGCCAAACTCAAGCTCAAATTCAGCATTCTTAAATGGAGGGGCAAGCTTGTTCTTCACAACCTTCACAAGAACTTGACTTCCAATATTCTACAGATTAGACATTTCAAAAACACAATGAGACATAGAACATATGCAAGAGTGAGATCTGCTGGATTGCAGATAAAGCCACATGTTTAACTTGCTTGGGAATGTAAGAGACAGTTCAAAGGAAATTTTAACAAGTTGCTCAAGAAGTTTCAATCAAGCTAAGAGTAAAGAAACAAACCATTTATATGCGTTACCCACAACACATAAATCCAACCAACAAACTGAATAGGAAGGAAAGGGTGTGAGTTTGATACCTCTTCTCCTTTCTTGACAAGCCCTGTTCTCTTTATATTTAGACGCACTGAAGCATAAAACTTCAAGGCATTACCACCGCAGGTAACTTCGGTTGGCCCACCAAATCCAAATGTCGAAAGTTTTGACCTCACCTGATATGTTTAAATAGTTAGTATGTACTAAAAAAATATTACAAGCTACATTTAATTAGCGGTAACAATTTAGCTAGGAAATATTGCATCAATCAAACAACCAACTAATTACTGGTTAGAATTATTAATAAAG
The DNA here is from genome assembly GCF_007990345.1 of Gossypium hirsutum. Classification (NCBI taxonomy): domain Eukaryota; kingdom Viridiplantae; phylum Streptophyta; class Magnoliopsida; order Malvales; family Malvaceae; genus Gossypium; species Gossypium hirsutum. Next base: position 18,685,199 of record NC_053429.1, read on the forward strand.
CCTTTAAATGGGGCAAAATTCAAAAAGTTGACCTAAGGGCAAAACTCACAATGTACACAGAGTCAGAGGCTACAACATTAATCAAACAAACTCAAAGCAAGAACTTTAACAACTGCTTGGCCACCTAAAGCTTTAGAGGTCTATGTTGCTAATATGGAGCTCATCATCAAAACTCATCAAGGAGATAATCGGGAATCAAACTTAAACCTGATTTATTAAAATCAATATGGTTTGAGACAATGATAAGGAATGGCATATTTTACGAAGAGCTTGGCTCATCAGTCTAGCCTGCATTGCCATATGAGCATCACCCATCTCGCCATCAAGCTCGCCTTTAGGCACAAGGGCAGCTACCTGAGATGAAAATTAAGCTATTATTAGGAGCTCACTGTAAATAGATATGATAAACAGCAGTATCACACAGATAAAATTATAGAATTTGAATCCTTCAAGGATGAGAACCCAATACTCTTGGCACACAAACACTAATTTGAAAAGTCCTCCCTCAAATTTGCATCATAGCACAACCTAATTACATAAGCAGTCCAAGGGAAGATGCAGACAAGGAAAACAAAGCATATTTCACAAGTCACAAACACGGCAGAAGCACATTCTACCAACTATCAGCAGTATTTATCACACCAAACTCCATAATGGAAAAAAAATGAATCTAGGAACACCTTACGCTGTCAACAACTACAACATCAACTGATCCACTACGTATAAGGGTGTCCACAAGACTGAGAGCTTGTTCTCCACAATCTGGTTGCGAAAGGAGCAAATTCTCAGTGTTCACCCCAATTGTCTCAGCTAGAGCAGGATCAAGAGCATGCTCAGCATCGACAAAAGCACAATAACCTGCATTTGAATATTATAGCCATATGTAAGCATTCAGCAGAAAGATAACAGAAACAACCTCAACAGCACAGAAGATAGCCACAACAAAATCTGGTGCACCCTCCAAATGCAATCATCTCATAAATACATTTAACGTTATACGCTGCATACAAAACCTTTATAATAGTTCAGATGCCTTATTATAAACCACCTTTACATAGAATGGATTTCATAACGAGTCAGCACAATCAATCATAAATCACACAGTACTAAGCTAAAATACATTCAGTGACCTCCTTGCTTTTGTGCTTCAGCAATTACATGTAAAGCAAGTGTCGTTTTCCCAGAAGCCTCTGGTCCAAATATCTCTATGACACGGCCCTGTAAAATTCCAACAGAGATGTATAAGGAACTAAAAAGCATCACAAGCAGCTATTACTTAGTAGCAGACTAGCAGCATAAATGGTAAAAGAACTGAAACAAGAATTTTAGAGTACTTTTGGAAGGCCACCGATTCCAAGTGCTATGTCCAGAGCAAAAGAACCAGTGGAAACTACTGGAACATTTCGATGAGACATAGCACGACCAAGCCACATGATAGATCCTTTTCCAAAAGAACTCGTAATCTGATCCAAGGCAAGTTTTAGAGCTAAATCTTTCTTGGACATATTCTCATCGCACGAATCACTTGAATCTGACTTGGATTTCCTTCTACCTTCAATAGGACACAAACAAAGAAATAACCGAACACAAGAAAGCATCAGATTTCTTTTATTCAAAAAAAAAAAAAAGATTATTAGATTTCACTTTTTAACTCAAATGAATCCAGTTCAAGAAAAATAGCCAAAGAACCCCATCTATTAAATGGCATGAATTTATAATTTTTATTGTTGGATAAAAGATGACACTACGTTAAGCACTGCGCTTTACAGTACAGCTGACTTGTTTCAATTAAATATTATAGAATTCAAACATTTATTAATCTAATAAAAATCCCATGACAAAGCACTCTTCTACAATCACATTCAGATGATTACCTGAATTAAAATTCTACTCAAAAACCAAAACGTGATTTAACCAAACATAGAATTAGAATACCAGATACCCAAATAACAATATTTGAGTACCAACATTCAAATTGAAGCTTTTCAAAGGAATTTCATTTACCTTTTGAAGAAAAGTTACACAGCTGAGAAGATGACCTTAACACCCCTCCCCTACAAACCTGCAAAAAGGAAAAAGAGAAAAATTGATTCACGGCTTCGAATATATATATATTTCTACTGTTCCTGAACCACCATTTTTTATATAAAAAAATGAACATAGTGCAAGACAATCAGATTAAACATGAGAAAAACAAAGGATATGAAGTTATGGAAGAAAATAAAGAAAAGGGTAAGGTTTTTAAAACCTGTGGAGCGAAGAGAGAACGTTTAAGAGATGAAACATTTCGAAGAAAGCTGGCCATAGCATGCAAGGGAAAGGAGCTTTGTTTAGAAGTATAAGATGTGGGAAAAGAAGAACAAACTAGTTGTGATTAGATGTTACTTAGTACCATGGATTAAAAAGAGAGTAAAGAAATGGAAAGACAAACAGACAGACACTGAGGTCTGCTGCTGTGGGTCTGGGATGTTAGGGTTTGAGTTTCCCTCCTTTTCGAGATTTGCACTACAGTGGTTTGGTACCCCCCAGGGGCGGGGGAGAGGGAGCCTGCTGGTTGGCCCGTCTGGGCCTCCAGGGAATTTTAATCAAATTTGGTGTTCCTATTATATTGTATTATTTTGTTGTATTATATTCCGTTTTTATTATTAATGTAACGCTTTCTTATTCCAAATCATTAATATCGTTAAAAAATGGTTAATTATTGAGATTTTTTCTATGAAGTTGAGCCGAATTTTTTTAAAATTACAAAAATAATGACATATAATTCTTTGATCTTTTTTATTGCTATGAGAATTTAGGAAAATCATATCAACCTATTAAGAAATTTTTTTAATAAATATGAACTAAGGCATAATACTTAAAACAGTGAAATAAATCTAATTTTTTCAAACAAAATCTACAATAACCGTAGAGAATACTGTGGGTCTTCTTCCTTTATTAATTTCAAGGAGAAAGGGCTGCGACAGATGTTTTATTTAGTATTATTTTTGCATCCATAATTTTTTGAAGTTGCAAGAACATTAGAAATAAAATTAAAGATCCATGGAAATACAATGTGATCATAATTGTTGCCGTCCAACCACAAGCCATGCGCAAGAGAACTCGGTATATAAAAGGAATATGCAAAAGAGAACAAAAAATAACTTTAATCAGACCGGCCATTAAATAATTGATAACAAGCTATCACAAGAACTCTTAAAAGTTTCTGGAAACATTAAACATTAAAACAAAATCCCAAAACATCTTAGACTACCATTACCAGACCATCCTACCAAACCAACAGACCAAAAAGGATAAAACGACTGTAGAAACCAATCATACTCATAGCAATAACATAAAACTGTAGAAATAAATAACCACCAAAACTGCAAACCCTCCCTTTCTCCCGCTTCTTCCAATCAAAATCTTATAAACCACACTCCGACAGCAGCAATTAATTTCTACTGCTGCTTGCATTCCGGAGGCCTCTCACCTTGCTGCCCATCCCCTACTGCTTTACCACTCTTCTGCAATACACAACGAACAACGAACATAATTAAGAATAAATTTTCAATAGAAGGGCCAAAAGAGAGACCTAAATGATATGGAATTGGTGTACCTTATGAGCCGACTGCAGCACATTTTCAAGCAATATGCAAGAAACAAAAGAAATATTAGCATCACTTCAGATTTTGAACAAACAATTGAGCACACATTATAACACACCCTAAATTTAGCATCTCATACCTTCTTTTTGGTCTTACTTCCTTCGTCATCATCCTCATCCTCATCGTCAGCATCCTCATCCTCTTCCTCATCATCCTCTTCCTCATCATCATCATCGTCATCTTCTTCATCGTCATCTATATCAAGCTCATCTCCCTGGATAGCTTCTCCTGTAAACCATGACACAGCATGTGGAATAATCTTGTCCCGAATTGTTGATCTGCAAAAAGAAACAGATAGCATAAAATAAGTAGGTATTTCAAATACATGTAACAATGATTAATGATGTCTCACTCAATAACTAGAGTAAGAAGAAAAGAGAACATACCCGATGTCATAATCTTGTTCCATTTGATTTTGTAGCTCCTCAGCCTGTGCAAGAAAGTAAAAACAATTGGAATAGCAGAAGAAATGTAATCAATCATCAATGTTTATATAGATCTGGTGAGGTTGGGCTTACAGTATCTTCATCAATGTCTTCATCATCCTCAGGAACTTGCGGAGGATTGAAGAAGTTGAAGAAACTTTCACACTCCTCTGTTTTAGTGATTGGCTTGGCATTCTTTGAACCCTTCTTAGGCTTCTTTTTAAGAAGCTTTTGCGTTAAGCATTTTCCAGGATACCATTCAATTTCAGTCCTACAAATTAGGTGTAAAGAAGTTTTAGTTAAAAGAAGTAAGAACCTCCTGTAATCTGGACATATTTAACAATCCAATAGGGAATTCTCTAAAAGGATAGGTAATAGTATTTACCCAATTGCTTTCTCAAGAATAGGTTCATCTTCATCAATCATGAGATATGTCTTTGTCAGCACAGTATTCTTGAAATAAGGATTGGTGTCTAAGTAAAACTCAAGCTTGAATCCTTTGGGTTCCTCTACCCTGTACCACTTAATATCCTTGAGATACTTGAGAGCTCCTTCATCACGCTCAGTGATCTGGTTCCAAACACAAAGGATGTAGAGAGAAGCTTAACCATTTCCAACCAAAAAAACAAAAAGAGTTATAAAAATAATAGTAATTGGATACTCACCTCATCAGAGAGCACTTCATTATTTTTCATTGCAGTAAGCCAAAAATCAGGCACCCCTTTCTCTGCATAAAGCATAATTTTATAAATATCGTCCACAGAAAGAAAGATGCATATGGGAAAAGAAATGACTCAATAAGATCATACCTTCAGCATCCTTCTCCTCTCCTTGGTCCTTGGCAGCTTCATTTGCTGTTCCTTCAGCATCAGCAAGGCCATTCACAATATCATATCGCTACAAAAATAAGGTAATAAGTCAGGTGAATGGCGACAGTAACTGATTAGCCAATAACTAAAGCAAAATTGAAAATGCAAACCTTTGCATACAAGGGTTGATATAGTTTTTGATATTTAGCTTCAAGTGCAGCCCTCTCCTCAAAAAACCTAGCCTCCAATTCATCATGTTGGCTCTGTTAAAGAAAAATAGGGATCAAAAAAGGCATTCCCCTTCCAATCACATTGCAGCTAAGATAAATAAAAGTTAGATTACAACAATCTAAATCAATCTAGCTGGGAACGGAAAGTAGCTGCCGAGCAAGAACAATGAACTTTCTACCATACCAAAAGTAAATCCAATAAAAATGTGCATAGATGATCTTAGAAATTCAACACATTAACAACCCCATACATCCAAGATACTCGAGTTTCTTAACCATAATAGAGTAAACCCGGCTACAAAAACAACTAAACCATTAGTGATATCAGAGTAAAACTTAACAGAGCATCGAAAAAGCTCAGGGAGAAAGAACATGCCTGGATCTCCCTAAGAACCTCGACACGCTTCCTGACAATCGGTGATAGGCTCTCCAGCACATCGGAGTGATCCCCAGCAAGACTTTGAAGTTTATTCTGCAAACCAAAATATCAAAAAACAAAAAAAAAATGAAAAAAATAACAAAAAGAAAACCAAAAACAATTATGGGTGTCACCCACCTTGAGAGCGTTAACGAGACCAGCTCGTGCTTCGGCATTAAGAGCTGCAACCAAAAATAGAAACTGAGAGAAGCGATAAGAGTGAAGCGATAGTATTGTAGATAAAGAAGAGAAAAATATCAATACCATCGCCAAGACCGGACATGTTGAAGTTAACTAATTCGTTGCTCATTGACGATATTATTTCTAAGAGAAGAAAAAAAATGAAATAAGGTTGATTTGGAGAGGAAAAGGAGAATGTAAAACCCTAGATTCGAGAAATTGGGAAAAAGAATAGGGTTTGAGTGAGAGAGGCGTGTCGCTTAACAATCCTCTCCCTTTACCTTACGAAAACCTAAAATCCGCGAAACTAGTTTTTATCGCGTAAGCAAAGCACTTTTTGTTTTTCACTTGTTTTTTTTTTTTTTTTTTTCGTTTCCTTGATGGCTATAAATAGGGCTCGCACCGCTTTTGAATTTGTTTAAAATGGTAAGCAAATCCCAGCCTTATCATGGTTACCCAAAAGTTCATTTCATATCCGTAAATGGAGATTTTAAAATTTTATTGATTAAATATTTTTTTCAAAATATTGTCTTTCTATTATTAAATTTTAATAATTTTAATTTTACTATAATATTATTTTTTATTTTTATACTTGAAACTTAACCTTTAACTAAATTTTTAAATATATTTATTCAATTTTCAATTAGGGTTTTTACTTGTTTTAAATTCCAACAACAAAATCTGTTAATAATTTCTTCAATTGAGTTGACCTCATTTTTATGCTAAATTTATTTAAAACTTAGTAAGTATAAATGAAAGTAAGGACCAATAATTTAAGATATGTCTAGTTTATGACATAATTATTTATTATTTTATAAAATTACTCTATTTTTAAAATTTAGTTGACGGTTATTCATGTAGTTAAGATTAATGATAAATTTAGTAAGTAAAGAAAGATTTAGTTAGTGTAAATAAAAATAATAATTAGGTTTAAATTATAACGTTGTAATTTAGGATAAATCTAAGGCGCCAATATTTATTGTTTTATAATAATTACTACATCCATCATGTCAAGCTCAATAATAGAATTAATAAATAAAATGGAATTAATGTTTAGATTTAAACAATAATACTATTTTTTTTTTAAATTTATGTTTAATAATTTCTTCAATTGAATTGACGCGATTTATTATGTTAAGCATAAAGAAAGATTTAGTAAGTATAAATAAAAGTGATATTTAGATTAAAGTCATAATGCTATAATTTAGGATAGGTCTAAATTATGGGGCTAATATTCATTATTTTATAATAATTACTATATCTTTATAATTTAGTTGACGTCATTGGTCATGTTAAGCTCGATAATAGATTTAGTAAGTAAAAATGGAATTAATGTTTAGATTTAAACAATAATATTTTTTTAAAAAAATTTATGTTTAATAATTTCTACAATTGGGTTGATGTCATTCATAATGTTAAGCTTAAAAAAAGATTTAGTAAGTGTAAATAAATGGAATATGTAGATTCAAGTTAGAACCCTATAATTTAGGATAGGTCTAAATCATGGCGCCAATATTCATTATTTTATGATAATTATTATATTTTTATAATTTAGTTGACTCAATTGGTCATGTTAAGCTCAATGATAGATTTAGTAAGTAAAAATAGAATCAATGTTTCGATTTAAACAATAATATTATTTTTAGTAAGTAAAAAAATTATGTTTAATCATTTCTACAATTGAGTTAACGTCATTCATGATGTTAAGCTTAAAGAAAGATTTAGTAAGTGCAAACAAACGTAATATTTAGATTTAAGTTATAACAGTATAATTTAGGTTAGGTCTAAATTATGGCACTAATATTCATTATTTATGATAATTACTACATCTTTATAATATACTTGACGTCATTTGTCATATTAAGCTAAATGATATATTTAGTGAGTAAAAATAAAATTAATGTTTAGATTTAAACAATAATTTTTTTAAAAAAAAATAATGTTTAATAATTTCTACAATTGAATTGATGTGATTCATGATCTAAAGCTTAAAGAAAAATTCAGTAAGTATAAATGAAAGTAATGTTTAGATTTAAGCAATAAAGTGATAATTTAGGATAAATCTAGTTTATGACATAATTATTTATTATTTTATAAATTTACAATATTTTTAAAATTTAATTGACGGTTATTGGTGACGTTAAGATTAATTATAAATTTAGTAAGTAAAAAATGAAATTAATGTTTAGATTTAAACAATAATATTATTCTTTTTTTTAATTTTATGTTTAATAATTTTTACAATTGAATTACGTCATTCTTGATGTTAAGCTTAAAGAAAGTTTTAGTAAAGATAAATAAACAAAATATTTAGATTTAAGTTATAACACTATAATTTAGGATACGTCTAAATTATGGCGTCAATATTCACTATTTTATAATAATTACAATATTTCTAAATGTTAAGCTCAATGAAAGGCTTAGTAAGCATAAACGAAATTGATGTTCAAAATTAAGCAAAATTGCTATAATTTAGGATAAGTCTAAATTTTATAACACCAATGTTGATTATTTTGAAATCATTATAATAATTTAAAAAAATTAGTAATTATTTTTCATTGAGTTAATGTCATTTGTGATGTTAAACTCAATGAAAAACATAATAAATATAAATGATACAATAAAGCGGAAATTTAAGATAAATCTTTTAATTGAATTCACATCATTCATTATGTAAAGTTCTAAATATAAATAGAATTTAAATATAATTGAGGTTTAATTTTAATTTAATGGAATTTATATTTATAAAAAAATATAAATGGAATTAATTGAGGTTTAGATTTAAATATAATACGACAATTTAGAATAAGTCTAGATTATAACACAAAATCATTTTTTCGTCCAACTATAAAATACATAAAAAAAAATCATAAATTTAGAAAAACTTTTATACGGATGAAAATATTTTTTATTGATCATTATACTATTAACTTAACATTAGAATAATAATTTACTTTTATCATTAAATTTTAAATATAAGAAAATTATTTTTTTAAAGATGAAATTGTATTTTGTAATCCTATCAAATTACACCATAAAATGTAGCTTTTACTCTCCATTCTTTTATTAAACTGTCATTAAAATAATTATTCTTTGTATCCATATTAAATTATATTTCCAAATTTAAATTATTTAATTTTGAATTACACTTCGATATTATAAAACTAATGCTTACCACTATCAAACAGATGCATTATAGTAGCTAAACATCATTAAAGAAAAACAAATTAAGTTTTTTTTTTATGGTTGTAATATTTTAATTATATTCAATAATATTATTTTACAGGGTTTGTTATTTCTCTTTTAAAATAATTTTTTCCAGCTATTTGGAAAGTTCATGCAAAAATGTCTAGTACAATATCCTTACTATATTACCAAAAAATTACACAATTACTTGCCAAAAAGCTTTTGCTAGGATGAATTGCTCTATCTATTACCATATAAGTATAATACTTTTCCCTAATTTGTAAAGTTTAAAGATGACAGTGTGCAAATAGAAAAATCTACTATATATACTTGCCACAACATTTGCCACCATGATTTACTATTTATAGTTTAAAGATAATTATCAGATTTCTATGGAAACTAAAAATATTATACCACTCCAAGCTCTTCAAGTAGAATTTCTAATTAACCTTAACTAATTCTACTTTCAACATTAAATTCGCAGCTCCACTACTCATATGTTTTTCTTTAATCAACATAACAATACTGATTATTTTTCTCTTCATAACTAATCATATTTTTTTTTCATAATTAGGCTATTTATAGTCTGTCATAGTGATTAATCTTTTCTCCGTACATACTTTTCGAAGAAGTAAAAAATTAAACATGAAATTTATTCTATTTCTATGATATTTCTATGAATGGAGATTGAACTTTCCATCATATAATTAAAGGATTATGTGAACAATCACCATATCGCACTTTTACAATTAATAAGATTACTTTTATTTATACAGAAAATTTTAAAAATTCTAACATATTTGGAACTATTTTTTTTTGGATAAATATTTTTTAGAAAGAAAATTTCAATATTAGAATTAAAATCGCAAAAGGTATTATTAAAACTAGAGACAAATTTAGGGGACTGGGCCCTAAAATGAAAAATTGTCATTTAAACTCTTTAATTTTTTTTAAAAATTTTAAATTAATAAAAATAAAATTATACTTTAACCCCTAAAATTATAAAATTCTAAAATTATATTTTAGCCCCTAAAATTATAAAATTCGATTTAACCTTTTAAAATTCAATTTGCCCCTAAAAAATTGTTATGACTTCGCCCTAATCAAAACAAAATAAAAAAAATTATACAAAATCAATTTTATTAAATTTAGAGTAAACTATACCAAATGCTACCGAATTTTAGTTAGTTTTTCATTTTTGACACTGAATTTTTAGAAAATGCTATTAACGTTATCGCGTTATTTGATAAAGTGCTTATGACTTGATAAGTTAAATGTGCCTGTTTAAAAAATTATTTATTTTTCATTTTAATATTAACATATTTTTTTTTTTGCTTTATTTATTGCTTTTTTTCACCTTATTTTTTCCTCTCTTGTCACTTTCTTCTTCTTCCCAGCAAATAGCAGCCGCCACCAATTCTGCCACCGCCAGTGGCTTCTCCGTACACCAAACTTGCCAATGGATCTCCCAAGCCTGTCCCTTAGTTCTTAAAAGCCCAACCTCAACCCTTAATCCCATCAAAATGAAGAGAAAAGGATTGACTTGAGAGTATGAAGACAACCCAGAGGAAGAAGGTTTATAAGTAATGCATGGGATTCTATGTGCTTTTTCTTTTATTATTGCAGACTTTGTAATTTGTTTTTTGTTACTGCTAGGGGAAGAAACATGGAAGCATTATGCAACCCATTTTTAAGGTCCATTTTTTTAGTAAATGAAGCGAAAACACGAACGTAAAAACAACTACATCCGAATTAGCCTGGTAGTTGTCCTCCCCGCTTTGTCTTCATACATATTTGCAGCATCGCAGCTGGTGTTTCTAAAAATACTTTTAAACCCAAAGCTTTATTCGCTGCAAATCGAGTCATAAAGTCAGTTTCCTTGTTGCCTTCCTGGAAAACAGGAGCCACCTTAACTTGCAATGCTCGGTTTAACAGTTCCAAAGTTCGTTCAAAATGTTTTTTGTGCTTCTCTCTTTCTCTCTAGATGAAGCATGACTTTTCTTTGAAGAAAAAAGATCATTCGAAATGTTTTTTGTTTTCTGAAGGACTCATGTCTTCTTGATTTTCTTTTTGCTGTTTTAGATCTCCATAATTTTTTTTTTATTTTTATCTTCATTTTCCTCTTTAGCTTTTTTCGAAAGGCGACAGGGAGTGCAACAACTGCCACCAAATCACACCCTTTGGGCAACCCAAACCCAGTGAATCACAAACATCAATTAATTTTGCTTGTTTTCTTTGAAATTAGAGAAGTAAAAAATAATAAACTGAAATTTGTTTAAGAGAGATGAAGAATGAGGAGGTCGTTGGACTCAATCCATTAGGCACAAAATGACATAGGATGGTGCGTAGAGCAGCATGAAGAGAGCAACCGACGAAAGCCACCAACGGTGGTGGAATCAATGGCAACTATGGTTGGCTGGGGAAGGGAAATGAGATGAAAAGAAGACGAAGAAAGGGAAAAGAGTGGAAAAATAAGGAAAAAAAATACATAATTTAATATTAAAAAAATAAAAGGAAATATTTTTTTAGTATTTTTCAAAAATATTTATGGAAATGGGCCGTTTCAAAAAATAATAATGGGAATGGACCGAAAATCTAAAAACATGCTAACATGGATGCATTTTTAGGGAAAAACCCATAAAAACGTTTTCATGTCAGAGCTTTTTTTCTTGTGTTAGGCAAAAGCGTGCTGATGTGGACACGCTTTAGTAAAAAGCGCTAACGAGGATGTGCTTTTGGCAGTGTAATCCCCAAACGATGACTTCCAATAGCCGTTTAAAAATCTGACCGTTAGGCCCAACGGTCAGGAAAAAAAAGTATAAAATCCCCTCTGAACACATTTTTTCACACCAATTTTATTATTTTTCCAAATTTCTCTCTAAATTTCTCAAAAAAGCTTTCAAAACTCCCTTAATTTTTTATTTTTTTCTGAATTAGTATTATTTATTTTTTATAATTTCTAAGAAATTTGATCGTGTTAACAATGGCCCGACAATTAATTCGTCTCGATGATAAACATATCTTCGTCGACCAAATGCAAATGGTAAGGGTTAATTTTATTTTTTAATATTATTTAATTTTTTATTTCATTTTTATAATTTAATTAATTGCTTTTATAATAGCCTGTAGATTGAGTGTTACAATGTTTTATTCGTAATCTACCTGGTCCTCTATCACCGTTGATTGAAAATTACTTGAGGGAAGCAGGTTTTGGCTCGTGGCCAATATAGGCCGAGGGTGCAAGTTGAACTCAAACCTCATCGGCGCGTTTTTGGAAAGGTGGAGACTCGAGAGACAAACATTCCATCTTCCATGTGGAGAGTGTACCATCACTTTGGAAGATGTGCAATTACAGTTGGGGTTACCAGTGGATGGGTCTGTACTCACCGGGTCCGCTCAATCTACTGATTGGTGAGCCATATGTTACGATATTATAGGTGTAATTCCGGATATTATTTACGGAGGACGGATCGATATGGGCTAGTTACGAGAAACATTCTCAGTGCTGAGAGATGATTTGACTGAAGTACAAAGAGTATGATACGCTCAGGCGTACATCCTTCAGATCATTGGAGGTTATCCAATGCCGAACAAGTCACGAAACCTCGTACATTTGAGGTGGCTGCTGAAACTCATCGGTTTTAGAATAGCTGGCGAACTTAGTTGGGGGTCTGCCGTGTTGGAGATATTGTATCGAGAGATGTGTCATGTGGCGCATCCAAATAAAATTAAAATTGGAGGTTGCCTCTCATTGCTACAATCATGGACTCGGTTTCGTTTTCTGTTTTTACGTTTTCGAGTGGACCATCCGTATACATTCTCACTCGTAACAAGGTAAAATTTATATTAGTTTTACAATTATTAAATAGATTTAAAATAAAATATTATGCTAAAATTTTATTTAAATAGGTGGAACAATTCGCTGAGTTACGAGGGAATACCTACCGCTCTTAAAGATATACGACTTCTATTAGACCAACGGTCAGAAGCGTATGTAAGTATTTATTTCATTCTGAACTATATATACATAACATAGTCAATTTCATAAGTATTTAGTATTATTTATATAACTAATATTTTTATCACATTCATATAGTTTTAATGGACATCATACGAGGATTCAACAATTCGGGCAGTAATTACGGATGAATTCCTACAGCATCTAAACATCTGGCACGTTAGGGTTCCATTGGTCAGCTACGCTACCGTCGAGATGCACTAGACGAATAGAGTGTTGCGGCAATTCGGATTTTGACAGCTGATTCCTGTGGCACTTGAGGTGCTCGATGATGAGCACAAAATCAACTTACAGTGATCGGATATGCATTGGTTGCTCTTCCACTCAGAATATATCGAAATATGGGAAAATCGGTACGATAATATACCTACTTGCGAACCAATTATCATTTCAGAGTTTGCGTGTGATCCGAATTATATGCCATGGTTTAGGACCCATGGCAAGCCATATTTGCTCTCAAAAGAGGAGAGACATCGACAAATCCATGTCGAAAGGGAACGAAAGTGCCCTTTAAATCCAAGGATAATGAATGGTGAGGCAGGCCCATCAATAGCGCCTACGCAATCACCGGCCCCAACAGAGCAAGTGACAATGCCTACACCACAACCCCTTTAGATTATGCAAGGTATGTATCTTAACCCTTATGTGAATATGTTTTCCACTCCTATGACAGGTTGGAATGTATGGCCCAGTGCATTTCATTTCTTGATGACTCCGACTCAACCGACGATATATAGGCCATTGTCATAGGAGGGATCGCACGAGGCACCATCGAGGAGCTCAACTCATTTCCAATTCCCATCGCCTTATGGGATTCAAGCTGGTTACGTTCATTCGCTGTGGGTGATGCAAAGACCTCCACGATCTTTGTTCTATCAAAGTGGGTCATCTTTCCAACACCCACAACTAAAAGTTGATCCCGAACAACCATAATCTCGGCTGGAAGCTGAACCAAAAAGGAATCCAGATCATAACCGTCGACCACCCCCATGTGGCACTGATTCCTACCGGCACATGCACTGATTTATTTTTGAATATTTTTATACAATTTGTTTTATATTGTTTCATTTAATAAAATAGAAGTTCTTTTGAATATTTTTGTACAAATATATTACTGATTGTGCATCCTACTTAGAGCATTTTTTCAAAAAATAAAATAAAATCTATCTCGTCAAAATAATTTTTTCAGAACACATCACGCCAAATTTATTTTTTCAAAACCCATCTCGTCAAAATTATATTTCCCAAAACAGTATTTACTAATTAAAAAAGATTAAACCTTAAAACCTTAAATAATTAAAAACCTAATACCCTATTTAATTTTCCCTAAACTCTAACCAAACACCAAAACCCTAAAAAATTAAAAACATAATACCCTAATTTAATTTTTCCTAAACCCTAATCAAACCACAAATCCCTAAACATAAGCCCTAATTTACAAATAACCCATTGGGGATTACACGGCAAAAAACGCATCCTCGTCAGCGTTTTTTACTAAAGGGGGTCTACGTCAACACACTTTTGCCTGACACAGGGAAAAAAGTGCTGACGTGGAAGCGTTTTTCTGGGTTTTCCCCTGAAAACGCGTCCACGTCAGTGCATTTTTGGGTTTCGGTCTATTCCCGTTATTGTTTTTTGAAACAACCCATTTCCGTAAATAATTTAAGAAATGGGCCTTTATTGGTACTAACCCCTTAAAATAAAGCTACATCATATTTTCGTTATGATTAAATAATTTCCTTTACTAGTAAATGACTAAATGGCATTTTTGTAATTTGCCAAAAATGTTAGTGGCATCTTTGTAAATTTTAAAAGTTTGATGGTAAAAATAAAAATTAACCAAAGTTTAATGGCATTTAATGGCATGTGGTGTAATTTACCATTAAATTTATAAAAAAAAATCAATAAGTGTAGGATCATGAGTGTAATGGTAAGTCACATTGCATTTCTAAAGCAGAATACATGTTCAAATTAAAATGAAATTGTTGAACGAGGCACCCATGAACCTTGAATATAGACCAAAATAAAATAGAAAATACCAAAACAAATTTAAAAAGAGCATGACAAAATAAATGTCCTAATAAATGTAAAGGAATTTCATCTCTACAGTTGTTACTAGAGAAATTTGAGACTTCTAAAATTACTCATTTAAATTTTAAGAATTTTAGAAATTCTAATTTTAATTTTTGAGAGTTTTGAAGGTCTCTCTGCAAATGAATTTTCATATAAGAGCTTTTTATTCAAACTAGAAAATCTATAATGTGTATATGTGTATGAAAACTACATATTTAAAATATAGAAATTAGTTTAAAAATAACATACAATGAATAATGAAACGTATGGTTTGAAGCTAATAATAACATATGAAATATGTATGATATTAAGAATAGATTAAATTGTGAGTAAAAATGAAATTTAAAGATCTAAATACATCACATTAAGAATACTAAATGCACTACAATTATTTATTAAGGTGTTGTCATCAATTACAAATTAATGTCAAGTTGACTTGTAACACCAACTCAATTAACAACATTATCAATATATACGATTGATAGAGGTAATAAAGTATGCATAATACAATTAAAATATAACTATTATATTAAAATAAAATTTTGGTTTAATGGTAAAATTAATATTTTATTAACGGAAATCATATATGGCTAAAACTTAAGTCTGGCAAACCACGTGACCTTAGGCAATTTGTTTGCTTTATATCCTCCTAAGTCAGCTTAGCTCTCAAAATGTGTAGCATCCCTAAAATTTCATGAATTAGAAATGGTGTCAAATCAATATTGAATCTGGGAAAGGCTTATACTAAAGGCATTTGGAAAGGCTTGTATATTGAGAAAAATAAATATGGGATATTGACTAGATTGCAAGGAAGTGAAAAGTATTGGAGCCAAAATAATAAAGTAAGAGTTGAAATGATTAAATTGAATTAAAGGAAAAATGTGGAGGGACTAGAAGTGAAATTTTACCAAAAGAAATTGTGACTCATAAATGGTACTATAGAAAAAGCTAAAGGGTAAAATGGTAATTATTTGAAATAGATAATTATGGAAAGTGTAATGATTATGGACTGAATTGTGTCAAATAATGATTGGAGGGTCAAAATGTAAATAATTAATTTAATAGATAATTATGTAGAAATGTGTAGAAAAATGAAGAAAGATAGAGAAAATCTATCCATCTTTTTATGTCTTTCACATCACCATCCAGAATCACCATTTCCAACTTTTGTTTTCTTTACAAATAGGTCATTTCTACCATTATCAAGCCAATTAAGCTTAATCCTCCAATTTCTTTCATGATTAGTGAGTAAAATCAATAGAGAAGTGTAGTAACTACCTAAATGTCATAAGAAGTGAATCCATGCTTGTCTTGGAGGAGAGAGAAAATAAGGATTAGTAGTGAATATAAGTGATTAAGGTAAGAAAAAGTTTTCTTGGAATTCATGTTAGTTTTAATTGAAGAACATATATTATGATATTTTATTATGATTTTAATGTGTAAATATTGTATGTTTTGATATTAAAAAGTGAAGGAAAGTGAGAAACAAGTGGAGAATTAAAGCAAAAAGATGAGCCAAAGGAAGAAGAAGAAGAAGAAAAGAGTTTGATTTCAAAGCTTTGGTTGTAAGTACAACTAGAATTCTACTTACTTTAAATAAGTTGTTGATTGTTAAGTTTAATTAGATGAGTAAAAGTCTTTACATGATATTTAAATATAAGCTTACACGTTACACAAATGAATAATAAGATATGATAATGATAAAGAATAAGAAAGTGATGATTTAATTTTGTTTACTCAGTAGTTAAATTAAGAGAAAAAGAAAGAAAAGTGAGAAAACTTGAAAGTGATAAAAAAGACTAAGGGTGGGTTTGGTTGGGTGAGGTGCGGTACGGTGCGGTGCGGTGCGGTGTGTTTAGCTTACTTTTTGTCTCATGCTACAATATCTAATCTCATAGCCACCGTTGTTTTTACACTAACCACAGGTAAACACACTGCCTATCCAAACCCACCCTAAATTGTAAAAGTTGTAAAAATTGATGAAATTGTAATTATAATGAGTATATGACTAAATGAAGTGAAATATGTTAATAAGTGACATGTGAAATGAGATGGAAATGTTATGATAATACTTGATGAATTATGAGAAAGAAAATGATTAAATTATAAAATATGTAAAAGTGACGTGTGAATGTTATAATAAGAATTAATAGTGATTTATGGAAATAATACTAAGTAGTGAAATATTTCATATGAATTAAGGAAAGTTGGAAATGTTGTCTTTGAGTTTTTACAAGTGAAATAAATTGAAATAATTCTAAAGTATTGAGATTTTGTTCTGAAATAAGATAAAGAAATTGATTATGATATACTTGCCCAAGTAGACAAAATAAGAACTAGTTGTATATAGATGGCATGTTATTAAGGAAGATTTAGCGCGCGTTCTGCCACACACTTCAATGTTGTTCTATTACGCACTTCAGTGCTATCCCGTTACGTGCCTCGGTGCTATCCGGTTCTATTTTGTATATCTTATATGTTCTGTTTAGTCTACTGGACCTCTGTTAAATGTTGAAATACCATATCTGTTAAATGAAGAAATAAAAAAATTAAATGTATTGAAATGGGACAAAATTGAGACTTGATAAATAATAACAACAGATGAAAAAATGTGATAATTGAATGGTAAGTTTAAAGTTAATTATGAGTACAAGTTTTGAATAAATTTATGGAAATGATCATAAAATAATAAGTTTCTATAGTGGAAAAAATGTTAATTAAACTCTGGTTGTACTTATTAAGTTTTCAATAGCTTAACACGTGTTTTATATACATAGGTAAAGGAGTAAAAGTAAAAGATTTATGAAGATCTGTTGCATCACATCTTATAATTAGTGTTTCTTTCCATACATTTTCTGTATTTGAGATGTGGAATTTCTAAGCATACTTGATCAATTGATAGTTGGTGATACGAACAATTAAGGTGATTCGGCCTTGGGCCGAGATGTGAAATGATTAAATGATTAAATATTTTGTTCTAATGGTATAGACCGCTCTGGTGGCTGAGAATCCTGCATAAGTTGCATATTTTCGACAGCTTGTGTAAGCAGCATCGAGAACTAGTGAAATGATTGAATACTCTATTCTAGTGAATGAATTGTAGCTATAGCTGAGGTCTTGCATACGTTGCAAATCCTCGTAAGCTTGTGTGAGTAGCATTGTGAAACGATCAATGTTCTGGAAACTAGCTCAAATGAGCGATACCCTACATTTATGAAATGACGAGCTAATGACATCCGAGAAAATTGATTTAATGAAACGTGTAGCTCTTACCTGTGGTGGATTGTAAACGACAATGAATTACCTTATTATTTATTCAATTGTGTTGTTAAGTTGAATTGTGGTAAGCTCTACCTTTATTTTTATGAACTTACTAAGTTTCAAGTAATCTTACTTCTGTTTGTCCTTTGTTTTTTAGATTTCGTTTTGCAGTTGGGAGATCGGATCAAGCTCAGAGAAACACACTATCTCAAGGACTCTTTTGGTATATTTCTAATAAGTTAGTTATATGGCATGTAATAGGAACATCTAGTTAGTTTTGTTATGACTCATAGTATCTGAAATGCGTGTACGTTGGATATTAAATGTTGTGAAAAAAGTAATTAAATGAAGTATGCACGTTTCATCCCAAGTTCATTCAAGAAATGGTAAGTTGAAGGGATATGGCATGATAAATTTGGTGTGTGACTTATCATTTGTAGGTGTTATATATGATAGTGGTTTGGAATGGATAACATTTTGTGATTTCAAGCATGACATCTTGTTTCAGTATTAGGTGATTGAAATTGGTATGATTTGGTTGCTTTTATTTGTGGTTACAGCCTTGTGAGCATGTAATATGAATTGGTATATATACCTATGCATATGGTTGGAAATCAAGCTTGAAATTGGTTATTTTTGGGCACAAACGATTTGGGACATGGGCTGTCACACGGTCGTATGATACACACGGGTAGGCCATACAGATGTTACCCAGAACGTGTTTAAAAATAGTATGGGTACAGTTTTCACATGAGTTGACACACGGCCTGCGACACAGCCGTGTAAGGGCATTCTGAGTGTCATACGGACTTGCACATTGCCTGCGACATGACTGTGTGATCCGAATCAGAGAGTTACACGGTCCATGCACACAAGTGTCTAGCATAGCCGCACGGCCATGTTTGGAGCCACACGAGATGGGCTCTATCACACGGCCTGAACACACGATCGTGTGACCCCTAATTTGAAAATTTTCAAATTTTTCCTGAAAGTTTTGATTTATTCCAATTTGGTCCTTGAATATCCGTAACTTATTTTTAGGGTTTTGAAAGCTTGACTTTAATGCCATAATAAAATGTTTTATTTCCTTATGAATATTATATGTAATTATGGAATTAAATTGATAATTGAATCCTATTTGTTATGTAATGTTCCAGTTTATACGGTAATACTCTGTAACCCTATTCTGGTGGTGGAAATAGGTTTTAGGTGTTATATTTAGTGGTATCAGAGCTATAGTTTAGTCGGTTCTCGGACTGAACGTAGCGTGTTTGAAGTCTTGAAATTACATGCCATATAAACCAGAGATAGTGTGATATTGATTGATCTGATCTAACCCTTGTTTTTCTTGTAGATTTTGAATGTTAATAGAATCTGATCATATTGAACTTGATGAGGTAAAAGGTAAATGGTAAAATTACGACTTCTAAACTAGAAGTAAATTATAGATTACTGGTTCTGCAAATGCTTGATAGTAAATTTTTGGCTTCCAAATAGGAAGTAAGCTATAGTTTACTGGTTTCGTAAATGTTTGATAATGAAGTCATAATGTCTTTTAATTTAATGAGTCAGTGGTTTATAGAACTGGTGCAAACTAATTCAGTGGCCTTATAGCCGCTACCCCCATGTTATGTTTCCTATGGTATATTTGGGTCCTTAACTGATTTAAAAAGTTAAATGGTTTTTATTTAATGATTAAAAAGTACAATAATGAAGAATTTAGAAGTAAATAGATGAAGACCCAACTAGAGTTGGATACTATTTTGAAATCACCCAGGGAATTTTGAAAATACGTCTTTCTTCCTTGATGATTATTTCAGGCGTTATGTCTTTGATAAATAGACAGGGTTTATAATTGGTTGTTGACATTAACAGTGGTGGTATATAGAGATAGAATTAACTGGGATTTCTTCAAGTTTGCATTCAGAAAGAGAAATGTCATCAAATGTCATTTAGACAGGAGCATATACAGAGTAATAACACTAGAATTAAATGTAGTGGGACCAAAGACACAATTGGTAGATCTGGAGCTACTGCGCCTGATAATATTCCTGGGATGTTCTATCTCTTTGATGTTATTTATCATACTTGGACTAAGTGGTATTAGACCAACTTACTCATCTGTCGCACTGCATTAGTAACGGATAAAGACCTATTTCTTGAATTAACTGAGTTGATATTAGAGTCATAATCCAGTGGGTTAAAGTATAATGGTTATTTTGGTATGTCCAAACTATCTATTGAAAATCTATGACTGTGACTTTTCATGAATGTGATATTAGTCTAGGAATAAGATGGCTAAGTTCATATGATGCTGTAGTGAATTGCTATCTGAAATAAATTGATCTGTACTGTCAAGATAGTGAATGGATTATGGTTGAGTTTGATTAATCTAAATAGTACAACCAAAGTTATTTCAGTTATCTTTACACATAAATGATTTAGAACGATTGTAAAATATTTTTGGTATATTCATATATTTGTTTACTTGATACTCAAGAATTAGGATCAAAGATTTATCATGTGCTGGTTGCTAGTGGATTTCTTGATATGGTCTTGAAGAATTTCTGGGATTTCTGTCTAAAAGTGTAAATTGAATAAATTCGAGACAAAAAATAAATATATTTTTATCTCGTATAACTGACTTATTTGATCGGTTAAAAGGGCATATCTGTATTCGCGAAGATTAATACAGATTCAACTATTCAGTTGCTAGTGAGAAATTGTGATATGTTAGAAACTGCTTTTCGAACTTAGGTGATTATTATGAATTCTGGTAATATTGTCTGGACTAACTAATGCTTCTGTTAATTTATGAATATGATGAATCAGATTGTTCAGCTATATCTGGATACTTATATATAGTCGTAGTTATGTTTATTGATGGTATTTTGATCTACTTCAAATAGAACCTGTGCATGTTTAATATTTGAGAATATTACTACAGACTTTGTATGAGAAATAATTTATAAGAAAAATAACAAAGGTGAGTTTTGATTCAATGAGGTTGGTTTTCTTGGTTATGTAAATCTGGTAGATGAATTTCATGAAGATTTGGGTAAAAATCTTTCTATTGCTATATGGAAAACTTCAAAAAATATTTTAGGAGTTCTTGTATCAACTTATCCTGAATCTGGGAAGGAAAGAGATAATTATAGAAATAATTCTGTATTTACTGAATTAAAAACAAGACCATTGTTTCTTCAGGGAATCCGAAAATTTTGGGATGACAGCCAAAGCTGTGACCTAACGAGAGCAAATCCAAAGTGAGCTGTATATAGGAATTTCAGTGGATACCGATAATATGATGAATTTTAGTAACAGAATGTGTGTTCTGAATAATCTGGAGCTAAACAAGACATTTTATTTAAGACTTAGAGTAACACATATTCTATTCTTTCGGATAAAAACTGAATACCAAGTACCGTCAGAATTATTACAGCCTGACATGGTTCCTGAGTAGAAAGGGGAGCGAGTCACGAGGGATTTTGTATATGGTATTCCTGTATCACCAAGAAAGAAATATTTGAACTGGGTTACGATTGATAGATTGACAAAGCCAGCTCATTTACTCCAATCAGAATTGGTTATTCACTTAAAAAAGAGCCGAGTCATATGTGACAGAGATTATTAGATTATAAGGAGTACCGTTGTTTATTTTTGATATCAATCCGAGACTTAATTCTAAAATTTAAGGTAAACTTTGCAAGGCTCTAAGCATTAAAAATTAATTTTAGTACAAATTTCATCTACAGGCAAATGGGCTATCAGAGTGGGAAATACAAATTCTGGAGGACATGTTATGAAGTTGCATACTCGAGTTTAAAGATAACTGGGAAATGTAGGACCCTATTATACTGTTTGAATTGAGCGAAAACTAAATAATGAGACAAACCTGAGTAGTGAAACTGAAGATAAAGTTCACTTTATTCGAGATGGTCATGGGATTGTTATTTTTCATATTCTGATGAGCAATGATTTTGTTTGTAAGGTAAATTTTAGAATAAACATGTACTGCATGGTAAAAATTTCAAGGACGAAATTTCCTAAGGGGGAGAGATAGCTCGTTTTTCAGTAGTGTCAGAAACAGTGGTTTTAGGACCACAAATCCGATGAGTAAGTTCGTATAATTAGTATTTAAATTATACGAGTCAATAATAATTTTTTTATTGAATTAGATTTGATGATTTTAAGCAATTGAATTAAAAGTTAATATAAGTGGTTTGGTTCAAAAGTCAAGTGGTTATTGAAAATGAGGTATTAGGACCTCATTTCTGGAATTTAATGCCATTTTATTAAATATTTACAGAGTCGTATTATAGGTGAATTGAAGTTTGGTTCAGTAATTTTGACGACTGATTGCTTAATAAAGGTAAAAGGATTAAATTGTAAAAGAGGTAAAAGTTAATTGCTATAGATTTAAAATAGTAAAGGGACCAATATGGTAATCAAACCATGGCCAAAAAGTTGAAGAGGTGGTGGCATGATTAAATCCACTAACTTTTGGGCTATTTGCTCATTTAGTCCTAATTAGGTTAGGATTAAATTGTAATTAATTTATTTAGTTGGAATTTAATTTAATTAAAGGACTAATTGTGCAATTAAACCTTCCTTAAATGGTAATTATACCATGTTTATTTATATTGTACATTTTTGGACTTGTTTTAGTGATTTATAAGGTATAAATTAAGGGTTAATTTTGTAAATAATTAAAGAATAAGTTAAATTAAAAGATTTAAAGGATGATATTATCAATTTTCTTTCTTCTTGTTGTTGGACAAGCTGAATGGCCATGGGAGACATAGGGAAACCTTCGGCCAAGCTAGGGCACCTTGATTGGGTAGGTAATTCTTGCTTTGTTTTAGTAATTTTTATGTTTTTGAGCTCGTATTAGCTTAACCTGGCTAACCCGGGGATTTTTAAAATTATCAAATGTTGACGATTATTCCATTGATGAAATTGAGATGTTTATGAAGTTTTATGAAAGATTATTGAGTTTTGTTGTTAGTTAGGACTTTTTTGTAAAGTAGTTTTTGACTTTAACGTTTAAGGACTAAATTGTTAAAG
The DNA here is from genome assembly GCF_007990345.1 of Gossypium hirsutum. Taxonomy (NCBI): domain Eukaryota; kingdom Viridiplantae; phylum Streptophyta; class Magnoliopsida; order Malvales; family Malvaceae; genus Gossypium; species Gossypium hirsutum. Next base: position 18,708,513 of record NC_053429.1, read on the forward strand.
TGGTAAAATTACTTGTACTTGGTGTGAAATAATTGCAAATAGGGGCTGTATGGAGACCTTTGAATAATCAATCAAGGTGGGTTTTAAATAAAAATGGTTAATTTACATGTTTGGGGCTTTAGAATTAAATTGAATAAAAGTGAAATGTTTATGGCAATTTTGTAAAAATATAAAAATGACTTAATTGCATAAAATGAATTAATATTTCTATTAAATTTAGTGAATTGAATGGAATTAATATTTTAAATCCTAAACGAGTGGAAAACCGAGGAAAAGAGAAAATTATCAAATAGCTCCTATACTTTGTCGTTGCTACAATTTAGTTTAGTAGGTTCATACAGTTTAAATTTAGTACATTATTAAATGTATTATATGCTTTAATTGTATAATTTTTTGATTACATTGATGGATGTTAATTGAAAATGAAAATAATGAATTGACATAACGTCGATCATTGATTGAGCTATTTTGGACCGTTACTACAAATCAGTCTTGTAAGTTCGTATTTCTAATTTTTATAATTAGTGTTTCTTTCCATACATTTTCTATATTTGAGATGTGGAATTTCTAAGCATACTTGATCAATTGAGAGTTGGTGATGCAAACGATTAAGGTGATTCGGCCTTGGGCTGGGATATGAAATGATAAAATGATTAAATATTTTGTTCTGATGGTATAGATTATTCCAATCACTAAGAATCCTACATAAGTTACATATTTTCGACAGCTTGTGTGAGCAACATTAAGAACTAGTGAAATGACTGAATACTCTGTTCTACTGAATAAACCGTAGCTACGGCTTAGGTCCTACATATATTGCAAATCCTTGTTAGCTTGCGTGAGCAACATTGTGAAATTTTCAATGTTCTAGAAACTAGCTCGAATGAGCGATACCCTACATTTATGAAATGACAAGCTAATAACATATGAGAAAATTGATTTAATGAAACGTGTAGTTCTTACCTGTGGTGGATTGTGAACAGCAAGGAATTACCTTATTAGTTATTCAACTGTGTTGTTAAGTTGAATTGTGGTAAGCTCTACTGTTATTTTTACGAACTTACTAAGCTTCAAGTAAGCTTACCTCTATTTGTCCTTTGTTTTGTAGATTTCGTTTTGTAGTTGGGAGATCGGATCAAGTTAAAAAAAAACACACTATCTCAAAGACTCTTTTGGTATATTTCTAATAACTTGGTTATATGGCATGTAATAGGAACATATGATTAGTTTTATTATGACTCATAGTATCTGAAATGTGTGTACGTTGGCTATTTGATGTTGTGAAAGAAGTAATTAAATGAAGAGTGCATGTTTCATCCCGAGTTCATTCAAGAAATGGTAAGTTGAAGGAATATGGCATGATAAATTTGATGTATGAGTTATGATTTGTAGATGTTATATATGATAGTGGTTTGGAATAGGTAACATTTTGTGATTTCAAGCATGACATCTTATTTCGGTATTAGGTGATTGAAATTGGTATGGTTTTGTTGCTTTTATTTGTGGTTACAGCATTGTGAACATGTAATATGAATTGGTATAAGTACCTATGCATATGGTTGGAAATCAAGCTTGAAATTGGTCATTTTTGGGCACACAAGGTCTGGGACATGGGCTGCCACATGGCCATGTGATACACATGGGTAGGCTATATGGACGTGTGCCCATAATGTGTTTAAAAATAATATAGGTGCAGTTTTCACATGGGCTAACACACGGCCTATGACACAGCTGCGTGAGGGCATTTCGAGTGTCACGGACTAGCACATGGCCTGTGACATGGCTGTGTGATCTAAACCAGAGAGTTATACGGTCCATGCATCGTGTAGGATAGCCACACGACCATGTTTGGAGCCACACGGGTTGGACTCTGTCACATGGCCTAGACACACAGCTGTGTAACCCCTTATTTGAAAATTTTTGAATTTGTCTTGAAAGTTTTGGTTTGTTTCGATTTGGTCCTTAAATGTCCGTAACTTATTTTTAGGGTTTTGAAATCCTGACTTTAATGGCATAATAGAATGTTTATTTCATTATGAATATTATATGTAATTATGAAATTAAATTGATAATTGAATACTATTTGTTATGCAATATTCTGACTTATACGGTAATACTCTGTGACCCTATATCGGTGATGGAAACGGGTTTTGGGTGTTACAAAGTATGCCACCAAGGCCAAACAGAATACGCCATAAAGGTATTAAACAAAATCACGTTTTTACTGTCCCAATAGGCTTTTACAGAATGTGTCATGGATTCCTCCCTTATGGACTTATACATAAATTTCATTTATTGTGATTTGCCAATTCGATCCATACCATATCAAAGGCTACACTATGAACATACGTGCAAATTTATCTTGCCATGGGTCTCAACCACATGGTCTTTCTCATATTCATTTATCGTGATCTGCCAAGCCAGTCTCTATCTTACTGGACGCTACACCGTGAGTGATTCATATCATATTAAGATGCCATAGATCTCAAACTCGTGGCCTTACACTTGTTTTCATGTCGTGATCTACCAATCTGGTTAGCAATATAATTGTCTACTACAAGAGTTATAGTAGCCTGTTTTTAGTGAAATCGAAACAGTGGTTTCACGACCAAAAATTAAAAGTTAGAAAATTTATTTTATTATTATTTTATGGTCTACAGCATGATAGTATTACTGTATATAAATTTCGTTAAGAAATTTTACCGTTTACATACTTAATTTGATATAAAGGACTAAATCACGTAAAGTGCAAAAGTTGAGTTCGAATAGCTAATGGTATTAAATAGTTTATAGAATTTTAAAGTGGAAGTATAGTGGATGATAATGGCTTGGCAATTTTGTAATTAATAAATTTTATGAAGGTTGATTAAGTAAATAAGTAAATTAATGATAAAATAAATTTAATTAAATAAAGCTTTCATCTTTAATTCCTTTCTTCAACCGATTGTGAAGAAAAAGAAAGCCATTTTTGTAAAGCTAGGTTTCGGCAAGCTTAAGTGGTCCAATTAGGTATGTATTTTTAATCTATTTTTAATGATTTTTATGTTTTCGAGATCGTTGTAGCTTAATCTAGCTAGCCCGAGGTCTAATTTGTGAAACTATTAAACTATTAGGGTTTTACCATTGATGAACATGCTTGAGTTTTGAAGTTTGATGTTAGAAAATGAATGGTTGCTGTTAAATAAACAACTTTTGTAAAGGAAATTTTAGTAAAATTGTTAAATAGGGACTAAATTGAAAAATATGAAATATTACATGGTGAAATTATGAAATAATTGAAGTGTAATACATGCTAAGGACCTACTTGGTATTCAGCCATGGCGGGTTGTGGTGAAATTTTGTAACTTTATATTTTTATGAACTAGGGACTAAATTGTAAAGAAATTAAAAGTATAGGGGTGAAATAATAATTTGGCCAAAAATATGTGCTGGACTAAATTGAATGGAATATATATTAAATTGAGTTAAATTTATTCATCTAGTCAAACCTTGTACGGAGTTAGATCGAGGCAAAGAGAAAATCTTAGATTAATCACCTCCATATCTATGTACACTCGTCAAGGTAAGTTCGTGTAATTAAAATTGAGTATTTATAAGTTTTAATTGAATTATATGTATGTAATTTATGTAATTGTCATGTAGATTGCATATCCGATGACGTACGACGATTACCAAACCCCGTTTGAACCTTAGAAATTCGTAGGATACAAATGACATGTCATTAGGGTTACCGATTTGGTTGAGGTATTGCATGTCTTGCAGACACACCACAGCCCTTATGAGCTTACCGATTTGAAGCTCGCGAGTGCTTACCGATTCTCAGCTTGTATGAGCTTACTAATTTATAGCTCGTGAGAGCTTACCGGTCATAGCTCGTATGAGCATATATGTACAGGAATTGGAAGATTACAGTTTAGCACACTATGTGTGAGCTATCCCGAGTATCCAATGATATTCTAAATGGTTCAATGGGAAATGTTCTAATACGATAAGACATGAGTTCGATACGAACTATTACAGGTATACATATGAATTACATGGAAAATGATATTACATGGTATATAGGTTTATAAAATGGATGATACATGTATATGGAATTTGATTAATTGTTGAGCTCATCCATGACTTGATTTATATATGTGTTTACATGACTAACATGGTTGATGTATATATGTTTAGGTATTTGGCCAATATAAGTTGGGATATGCTTTGTTTAATTACCTTATACGTGAATAAATGGTAAGTTAAATTCTATGTTATACGAACTTACTAAGCTTAAATGCTTACTCTGTTTTATTTTTCCGTGATTTTAGTGAATCGGAAGCTCGTTTGGGTTAGAAGCTTGTCAGAACTATTGTAACAGCCCGATTTTAGGGCTAGTCAAAATAGTGGTTTCAAAAACCACTATTTTGAAGACGGAGAAATTATTTTTATTATTATTTTATGTGTTATGGCATGATTATATGAATGCATGAAAATTTTGGTGAGATAGTTTTAGATATTTCATGCTTAATTGCGAAAAAGGACTAAATCGCATAAAGGGAAAAAGTTGTGTTTTACTACCCAAATGTGTTAAATAGCTAGAGAACCAAAATTTAAGGCCTTTAAAGGCAATTAGAATCTTTTAAATAGAATTAGCCGGCCACAGGGGACAAGATTGGTCAAAATGTCAAAGTTAGGTGACATTTGGTGACTTAATTGATTAAAATAAAACAAAAGAAAAAGGGCTATCATCTTCTTCACCTCTCCACCAAATTTTTTAGCCATTCTAGAGGTTTTAGAAGCTCAAAATTTCAGCAACTTCTCATCCTTGCAAGTAAGTGATTTAGATAGTTTTTATTGATGATTTTTTCATTTTTAGGACCCTTGTAGCATGAACTAGCTAATGAAGGGACTATATTGCAAGATGGTTAAAAGTATAGGGTTTTTCCATGAGAGTATTCATTTTTTTCTAAAATTTTATAGAAGAAAATGAATCATGGTTGTGAAATAAACAACTTTTGTGAAGTTGTTTTCATGGAAACCCTAACTAAGGACCATTTTGCATAAGCTATGAAATAAGTGATAAATGTGTGAAATAATGAGAATTTTGAGATGCTATAGTTATAAAACGAATTCGGTTAGGCTTGGATAATAAGGAAATTCGATAAAAATTGATTTTTAGGCCTAAGGGTAAAATCATAATTTTTGCGAAGTTTAAGGGCAAAATGGTCATTTTACCAAAGTATGAGTCTCAAGTTGAATTGAATGATTTGTGTATTAAATAAGCTAAATTTTGATGTTTTAGATCAAGAGAAACATGATTCGACTCTTGATTGAGGGAAGAACAAAGTTTACGAGGATTAGGCTCGTTCCTATCATTTTGCGCCGAGGTAAGTACATATGTAAATAATGTGTCATTGTAGCTTAGCTTTAAATGTCTTATCGTTATCATGTATTATAATCTTACTTGTTACCATAGAAGCATAAATATTGTGATGTAAGAGTCATCTACATGATGCATAAGTACGACAACATCAGGTTAAATATGAAATCCCGTTGAACCTCAGAAATAGTATAGGATACAAAAGGTATGTCATGAGGAACTATATGGTTTGAACTCACTGGGTTCATGAGATAAATGTTATATGTAATGTGGGTCCGGGTATTGACCTTGAGTGCAGACCCGTGAGTAGCTCAATGAGCGGGCATTACATGATAGAGTTATGGGGTCCGGGTACTGACATGGCAAAAAAGCCAATGAGTAACTCAAAATGTGAGCATTACAAAGTACGAGGTAGCTCTGACTACTTATATGGCACTTAAGTGTAGACTTTCTGTGTATCCATTAGTATTTTGAGTGTTCAACGGGTAGTTTAAAGAACGAGTTGGGGAAAATTTCATTGAGGTATGTTATTAGAAAGAATGAAATTGAGATATTTTACGGATGATTACAGGTATGTATACTAAACCCCATGAACAAGACCTTAGTGTGTGATGGGACGTAGTAAGTATGCATAAAGGAAGTGAAGAGTAAGACAGTGAGCTTAAAATGATATATCATTTAAGTATGATAAGCCATTGTTTGATGAATGTGTTTTTTTATTACACTTATTTACATATATGTACTTACTAAGCTCCCGTGCTTACCCTCTTTCCTTTCCATTTTCTTATAGTGTCGCCAAAGTAACTTGTAGATCATCACCTACATCGGGGAAGCCATCCACACTATCCTTGAAGCATTTGGTATAACTAGTTTTATCATTTTGATTATGGCATGTATAGGAACTTTTGATTTTATTTTGGTGTCACATTGTTTTGGGGCCAAATGTGTTTTAGTATTTGACTCATTTTGTATAAGGCCATGAAAATGGCTAATTTTGAAAGTCATTATATAAATGCAAGATAGTCTTTCATGAATGTGAAATTGTTGGCATGGTTGAATATATGAAATGTATATAGGCCTTAGCTATGGCTGTTGGTTGAGAAATCATATTAAGTTAGACTTTGATATGTTGGTTGGTATAAAATTTTGTTTCAGGGTGGCATAGGGCTTGATAAATAGCCTTACATTATCCATACGAGTAGACACATGGGCGTGTGTCTAGGCCGTGTGTGACACATGGTCAACCCCATGGGCGTGTTACATGGCCGTGTGTCCCTGCACGTAAATTTTACAAGTCAATATGCATGGTAGTAAATACACGGGCAGAGACACAACTGTGTGTCTCAGCCGTGTGAAGGGCACGACTTAGCACACGAGCGTGTGCCTTGGCCGTGTAACCCTTAAGGGTTGCTGACATCAGAAACAGAATGTCAAGTTTTTTTTGACACGGGTTAAGACATGGGAGTGGCATGACCGTGTGCGAGACACGGGCCATAGACACGGGCATGTGCCTGGTCGTGTGAAAACCCCTGTAGGTTCGAAATTAGAATTTATTTCACACAGGTATGGGGCACGGGCGTGTTCCCCTTTGCCTAGGTCGTGTGAACTACACGGGCCATCAGCACGGCCATGTTTTAATAGTCACACGGACGTGTTGCCTTTCCTCACGGACGTGTGTCCTATTTCAAAGGCCATTTTTCTTAAGTTGGTTAAGGACCCGAATTTGTTCCGAATGGATTCCAATGGACGTTTGAGGCCTAGTAGGCCCATATTAAGGAGTTTAGATAAAGTTTAAAATTTTTTTAAATTTGACCAAGCCTTGATATTTAAAAACGTTGGAAATGCATGTGTTTAAGTTTAGTAATGCCTCGTATTTCGTCTCGGCGTAGGGCATGGGTGTGGGGTGTTACATTTAGTGGTATCAGAGCTGTGGTTTAGTCAATTTTTGGACTAACCTAGCGTGTGTATGAGTCTAGCCATACATGATATAGATAAATTGTGATAGTGTGATGGCTCCTAATCTTGTTATTATGTTTTCTTATAGTAATGGATCCTGATTGAACTATGACTGAGCACTGACTCCTACTGAAGGGGCAGTGCCATCTGATAATCGACCCCCATAGTTAGTCAGAGAGGGGGAGAAGGGGCTCGGAAAGCCTTTCTCCACATGATGAATGAATGGTACACGGAGTTTGTCTAAGCGAACTCGAATGCTCAACCCTCTCCACCTCCCCCTATTCCTCAACCTGTCACTGTAGCACCCCAGGGTATGGATTTTGTGAGATTGAATAGACCCCCAGTGGACAAGATCTGAAAGCATGGAGCCGAGGAGTTCCGTGCTAATAAAGATGATGATCCCAAAAAGGCAGACTTCTGGCTTGAGAATACCATCAGTGTATTCAATGAATTATCTTGTACTTCCGAAGAATGCTTGAAGTGTACCATATCCTTGTTGAGGGACTCAGCATACCACTGGTGGAAAACGTTAGTTTCAGTGGTAACTCACAAGAGAGTCACATGGGAATTCTTCCAAGAAGAATTTCGGAAGAAATATATTAGTGAGAGATTCATGGATCAAAAGCGTAAGGAGTTTATTGACTTGAAATAGGGCTGCATGACGGTTACTGAATATGAAAAGGACTTCGTCTGACTTAGTAAGTATGCTCGGGAGTGTGTGTCCTCTAAAGCTACGATGTGTCGAAGGTTTGAGGACGGACTTTATGAGGATATTAGGTTGTCAGTGGGCATCCTTAAATTGAAGGAGTTTGTAGTGCTTGTTAATTGGGCATGTAAAGCCGAGGAGTTGATCATGGAAAAGAAGAAAACTGAGACTGAGACTAGAGATGCAAGGAAGAGGCATGCAAGCAAATTATTTTCGTCCCAGTCTAAGAAACCTAGAGACGTTTACTCTCATTCTCATGTGTTAGCCGGACACTCGTACAGAGATCGTAAGAAGCAAGATTCGAGTTTTAAATATTGGGCTACATTAGTGGCTAGTGTGGGTAATGTCAGATCTTCTAGACCAGAGTGCTAGCACTGTTGTAGAAGTCATTTCGGCAAGTGTAGAATGAAAGATGGATCCTATTTTTGATGTGGTTCTCATGACCATTTTATCAAGGATTACCCCGAGATAAACGAGAAAGAAAAATTTCAAAGTGTAAGGCCAAGTGGCACAAATTCTATAGGAAGACCTTAGAAGAACATCAGAATTGGGGCTAGCAACAAGAATGTGACGAAAGACACCACAGTGAGATCAGAAGCTAGAACTCCGGCTAAAACCTACGCCATACGTGCGCTTGAAAATGCATCTTCTCCCGATGTGATCACCGGTACATTTTCTCTCTATGATAATACTGTTATTGCTTTGATTGACCCTGGATCTACTCATTCGTATGTGTGCATAAAATTGGTGTCTAGCATGAACATACCTATTGAGTCTACGGAGTTTATGATTAAAGTGTCATACCCTCTAGGCAAGCATGTGATAGTCGATGAGGTATGCAAGATGTCCTTTGATAGTTAGAGGTCACTGTTTTCCGACCGATTTGATGTTGTTACCATTCAATTAGTTTGATGTCATTTTAGGTATGGACTGGTTGACACTCCATGATGCTGTAGTAAATTGTAGGCAAAAGGTTATTAAATTGAAATATGAAAATGGTGAAACTCTTTGGGTTAAATCAGATGAACCAGAGAACTTGCCTATTGTAATATCCTCAACGTCTGCCCAGAAATGTTTAAGAAAAGGTTGTGAGGCTTATTTGGCTTTTGTAATGAATACTAAAGGGTCTGAGTTGAGGGTTGAGTCAGTGCCAGTTGTAGGTGAATATGTGAATGTATTTCCGAAAGAATTGCCTGGTTTACCCCTTAATAGAGAAGTTGAATTTGGTATAGAGCTAATGCCAGGGACAACGCCTATTTCAATTGCTCCGTATTGAATGGCTCCGACTGAGTTGAAATAATTAAAGTCTCAATTGCAAGATTTGACCTAAAAGGTGTTGTGAGACCAAGCTTTTCACCGTCGGGTGCTCCGGTGCTATTTGTGAAAAAGAAAGATGGATCCATGAGGTTGTGCATAGATTACCGACAGTTAAATAAGATGACAATCAAGAATAAATATCCGTTGCCACAGATTGACGACTTGTTTGATCAATTGAAAGGAGCAGCATGGTTTTCTAAGGTAGACTTGAGATCCGACTATTATCAATTGAGAGTTAAAGAGTCAGATGTGCCTAAAACTACTTTTAGGATGAGGTATGGTCACTACGAGTTCCTCGTCATGCCTTTTGGCTTAATAAATACTCCCGCCGTGTTTATGGATTTAATAAATAGACTATTTCGGCCATATTTAGATAAGTTTGTGGTTGTATTTATCGATGATATTCTAATCTATTCTAGAGATAAGGTAGAACATGCTGAAAACTTGAGAACCGTTCTGCAGACTCTGTGAGCCAATCAGTTGTATGCCAAGTTTAGTAAGAGTGTGTTTTGGCTTCGAGAAGTTAGATTTTTGGGTCACATTGTCTCGAATGATGGCATTAGGGTTGATCCCATCAATGTTTTGCTATTGTTGAATGGAAACCACCAAAGAATGTGACCGAGGTTAGAAGCTTTTTGGGTTTGGCTGGTTATTACAGGCTATTTGTAAAGGACTTCTCCATGATTACTACTCCCACGACGAGGTTACTGCAAAAAGAAGTTAAGTTTGAATGGTCAGATAAGTGTCAACAGAGTTTCGAGAAGTTGAAGAAATTGTTACCTGAGGCTCCAGTATTAGTACAACCTGAATCAGGAAAAGAGTTCGTGATTTATAGCGATGCTTCTCTAAATGGCTTGCGATGCGTACTTATGCAGGAAGGCAAGGTTGTAGCTTATGCCTCGAGACAATTGAAACCTCACGAGAAGAATTATTTGTTCAGAGAGATATGCCATGTATACACCGATCATAAAAGTCTTAAGTGCTTGATGACTCAGAAGGGTTTAAATCTGAGACAACGGTGGTGGTTGGAACTATTAAAAGAATATGAGTTGATTATCAACTACCATCCGAGTAAGGCGAACGTGGTTGCAGATGCACTGAGTAGAAAATCATTATTTGTACTGAGAGTAATGAATGCCCAATTGGCCTTGTTAGATGATGGTTCGATTCTAGCTGAGTTAAAAGCTAGACCGACGTTTCTCCAAGAAATTTGTGAAGTTCAGATGAGTGACATTGAATTGCTAGCCAAAAGAACATAGTGTGAATCGGGTGTTGAGTCAGATTTTCAGATTGATTCCGATGGTTGCTTGAGGTTCCATGGTAGGATTTGCGTTCCTAAGGACACTGGGTTGATTTGAAAAATTTTACTTGAGGCACATAGTGGTTGTTTGTCAGTACACCCCGGAAGTACGAAAATGTATAATGATATGAAGAAAATGTATTGGTGATCGGGGATGAAAAGGAACATTTCGGAGTTTGTGTCAAAATGCTTAGTATGCCAACAAGTGAAAGCCGAACACCAAGTACCTTCAGGTTTACTTCAGCCTATCATAGTCCTCAAGTGGAAATGGGATCGGATTACTATAGACTTTTTGATGGGTTTACCGGTAACTCTAAGGAAGAAAGATGCAGTATGGGTTGTGGTAGATCGACTGACAAAGTCGGCTCACTTTATCCCGATACGAACGGATAGGGACCCAAGGTTTACTTCGAGCTTTTGGAAGAACTTGCAAGAAGCTTTGGGGACAAAGTTGAATTTTAGCACAGCTTTCCACCCGCAAACCGACGGTCAATCGGAGAGAGTAATTCAGATCCTTGAGGATATGTTGCGTTGTTGTGTTCTAGAATTCCAAGGCAATTGGGAAAAGTATCTACCGCTGGTCGAATTTGCCTACAACAATAACTATCAGTTGAGTTTGAAAGTGGCACCTTATGAAGCTTTGTATGGGCGTTAGTGCTGAACACCCTTGTATTGGATCGAGCTTAGAGAGAGTTGGATTCACGAGGTCGACTTAGTCAAGGAGACTGAAGAAAAAGTTAAGGTGATTCGTAATTTGTTTAAAGGCTGCTTCGGATAGACAGAAGTCCTACGCGGATTTGAAATGAAAGGAAATCAAATTTCAGGTCGACGATAAAGTATTTTTGAGAGTATCTCCTTGGAAAAAGGTTCTCAGATTCGGTAAAAAGGGTAAATTGAGTCCGCGTTTTATCGGACCTTATGAGGTGATAGAGAAAATAGGGCTAATAGCTTATCGGTGAGCCTTACCATCAGAATTGGAAAAGATCCATGACGTATTCCATGTGTCCATGTTATGTCGATACAGCTCTGACCCTTCACATGTGATTTTTCTGACTGAAGTGGAGATTAGATCAGACATGTCTTATTGTGAGGAACCTGTTAAGATTCTAGCTCGAGAAGTTAAGCGATTAAGGAATAGAGCATCCCCCTTGTGAAAGTGTTATGGTAGAGACATGGAGTCGAAAAGGCCACATGGGAAACTGAGGAGACTATGAGAGATCAACACCCGAAATTATTCACCGGTAAGATTTTCGGGGATGAAAATTCCTAAGGGGGAAATTATAACAACCCGATTTTGGGGCTAGTCGAAATAGTGGTTTCGAAAACCACTATTTTGAAGCCAGAGAAATTATTTTTATTATTATTTTATGTGTTATGGCATGATTATATGAATGCATGAAAATTTTGGTGAGATAATTTTACATATTTCATGCTTAATCGCGAAAAAGGACTAAACCGCATAAAGGGCAAAAATTTTGTTTTACTACCCAAATGTGTTAAATAGCTAGAGAACCAAAATTTAAGGCCTTTAAAGGGTAATTAGACTTTTTTAAATAGAATTGGCCGACCATAGAGGACAAGATTGGTCAAAATGTCAAAGTTAGGTGACATTTGGTGACTTAATAAATTAAAATAAAATAAAAGAAAAAGGGCTATCATCTTCCTTACCTCTCCACCGAAATTTTCAACCATTCTAGTGGTTTTAGAAGCTCAAAATTTCTGCAACTTCTCATCCTTGCAAGTAAGTGATTTAGATAGTTTTTATTGATGATTTTTGCATTTTTAGGACCCTTGTAGCATAAGATAGATAATGAGGGGACTATATTGCAAGATGGTTAAAAGATTAGGGTTTTGCCATGAGCGTATTCATGTTATTTTCTGAAATTTTATGGAAGAAAATAAATCATGGTTGTTGATAAACCGTAATTTATGTCATGGTTGTTGATAAACCATAATTTATACATATTTTTATCCCATGCTTAGCACATTTATGGATGATTTCTCCTTAGATTTGGTGAATTCGATGTTCCTAATTCTTTAATTTCATGTTTTATACTTAGGTGAGCATAGGAGTGTAAAAAGAGCGAGAAACGGGCCAAAAATAGAGAAAATGGACCCACGTGGGAAATCACCACGGCCTGGACTTCCTCACACGGGCGTGGCACACGATCGTGTCCATTTGGCAGGATCGAAGCACGACTTACACGGGTAGACTACACGCCCATGCCTATTCAACAGCCTTGACCACGGGTTGGAGTAATCGTACACGGGCGTGACACACGGACGTGTCCCTGCCGAGCCTAAGTATAGTCTTATTAGGAAAAGGCCACTTTTGAGGGCTCTTAGGCATTCTAAAGCCTATTTAAACACTGGAAGAGGCACTTAGGAGGGAGACACGGAGTAGGAAGCAAGGAATTACTCAAGGGAAGCCGATTGGTCCATCTCAGAAGCCGGATTCATTGTCAAGACTGAAGATCTCCCTTCAATTTCCATTCAAGGGTTTTGGGTTTTCTTTATGTTTTTTTTATCTTTATTCTTTTGAGATGTTTTCTTTCTTTGTTATGAACTAAACCCCTTAAATACCTAATGGGAATGAAACCTAAGACAGATCTTGTTATTATTATCTGAATTGTGTGATAAATATTTAACTTGTCTTAATTATGTGTTCTTAATTCTTGTTTTAATATTCCAGGATATTGATTCAAGTTAATGCTCTTATTTAGGGGAGGAATAGAGTCTGTTTAAGAGTAAATTTGTCATAATTAAGTGGAGTTGATTGCACGTCTAGAGATAGGGTGATAAGATTTTACCGGATTAGGGTGAAACCTAATAAGGGGATCCATAGATCGAGTTAATGCAACACTAGGGCGTTAATTAGAAAGAGATTTCAATTAATCAACCTAGGGTTAGACGTTATTAGTCTCGAGAGAGATAATAATATAACTTAGGGATTTCTACGGATCAAGTTAAATGAATAAATCATCTGATTCAGAGTCAAATAACAAGTGAAGTCTAGGTGGATTTTTCCTTGGGTATTGTCTTAATCAATCGAATTTTCCCAAAAGCTTTTCCCCAATTTCTCTCTGTGCACTCTTAGTTTAGTTAATTAGTTTAGATAAACAAATCCCTTAATTTTTAGGCTAGATAATAAAAAGGAAGTAATTACTAGTACTCTTGGTTCCTTTGGGTTCGACAATCCCGTCTTGCTAAAGCTATACTACTGTTCGATAGATACACTTGCCTTCATTGTGATAATAGTTAGTTTCAAGAACGATTAATTGTAAATTTTTAAAACCTGTCGCGAATATCACGTATCAAGTTTTTGGCGCCGTTGCTAGGGAACGAAGATATTAGGAACACTCGATTTTTATTACTTTAGCCATTTTACTTTATTTGCAATTTAAATTTTTATTTTATTTTGTAATTTTTTCTTTTATACGTTCCTGGTAGGTTTTTATAGTGTATGACTAGAAGAAACCCGTCGGGACCATTACTATTTGATAGTGGGATCGATCGCACAGTTCACAGAAACTGAAGAAAAATAAGGTGAAGCTTACGATACACAGAGGAAGAGCAAGAGGACGATACTTTAACCACAACCGATGAGATGACTGAAAACCAAGAAAATCCGCTACCTCTTGCAATTGCAGCTAATCAGAATCCTGCTCCACGCACTATGTATGATTATGCTAAACCTACTTTAATAGAAACTGAGTCAAGTATAGTTAGGCCTGCTGTTGCTGCAAATAATTTTGAACTAAAACCTAACACAATTCAGATGATACAACAATTTGTTCAGTTTGATGGTTTGCAGGACGAGGATCCCAATGCTCACTTGGCAAATTTTTTAAAGTTTTGTGACACTTTTAAAATCAATGGCATTTTTGATGATGCCATTCGCCTTCGGCTGTTTCCCTTTTCGTTGAGGAATAATGCTAAACAATGGTTGAACTCATTACCATGAGGGTCAATCACTACTTGGGAACAAATGACCGAAAAGTTTTTATTAAAATATTTTCCACCAGCTAAAACAGCTAAATTACGTAATGATATCTCCTCTTTAGTACAGATGGATTTAGAAACACTCGATGATGCATAGGAGAGATACAAGGATCTGTTGAGAAGGTGCCCTCACCATGGGTTACTACTCTGGCTACAGGTTCAATCATTTCACAATGGCCTGAATCCTTCGACTCGACAGATGATCGACGCAACGGCTGGCCGAACTATCAATAATAAGACACCTGAGGATGCTTATGAATTTATAGAAGAGATGTCACTGAATAATTATCAGTGGCAAGTTATGAGGACAAAACCAACGAAAATAGTTGGCATTTTTAACCTCGATTCGGTCACCATGCTCTCTAATAAGGTAGAAATTTTAAATAGAAAAATTGACGGTTTTCTTGGTTCTTCATAGGTTCACCCAGTAGTGCAGTGCGAAGCAATTGGAGGTGGATCAAGCAATTCAGAATACCCACCCTATAGACAACGAGCAGTTAAATTACATGGGTAATAATCCTCGATCTCAAAATAATCCTTATAGTAATACTTACAATGCAGGTTGGAGGAACTGCCCAAACTTCTCATTGGGAGGCCAAGGGAATTATAGAGGACGTACTTGTAAAAGTAGATAAATCTATATTCCCTATTGATTTCGTTGTGCTTGACATGGATGAAGATGTTGAGGTGCCTTTAATCTTAGGTCGGCCATTTTTAGCCACTGCTAGGGCTGTAATTGATGTGGGTGATGGTAAATTGGTACTTAGAGTAGGTGACAAAGAGATTTTTTTTAAAATTTATGATGCCATGAGATTTTCTAGGGAACAGGACAACTCATGTTATTTTATTGACTCTATTGATCATGCAACTTAAGATTATTTTCAGGAAATCGTACACAAGGACACGATAAAACTGTGTCTCGCCCAAGGAGAGCGGGTGGATGATGATTCTGAGATAGGAACTGAACTAAACTCTAATGAAACCTCCCCAAAACTAGCAGAATATGAGGGAATTAAGGTAAAAGATAAACTTACGCAAAAACCCTCTATTGAAGAACCTCCCAAATTGGAACTTAAGTAATTGCTGAATCACTTAGAATATGCATTCATTGGAAATAATGCTACATTACCGGTAATTATTGCATCCAACTTGCAACCTAAGGAGAAAGAGGAATTACTTCAAGTATTAAAAGAGCATAAAAGGGCCATAGCTTGGAAAATTTTTGACATTAAAGGGATCAGCCCTTCTTTTTGCACCCACAAAATTTTAATGGAATATGAATATAAACCATGCGTGCAAGCCCAAAGACTATTGAACCCCAACATGAAGGAAGTTGTTAAAGCTGAGGTAATTAAACTCCTAGATGTTGGAATTATTTATCCTATTTCTGACAGTTCTTGGGTGAGTCCAGTGCAGGTTGTTCCTAAGAAGGGAGGTATGACTTTTATAGCCAATGAGAAAAATGAATTAATCCCAACACGGACAGTCACAGGTTGGAGAGTGTGCATTGATTATAGGAAGCTAAATGATGCCACGAGAAAAGATCACTTCCCCATTCTATTCATTGACCAAATGTTGGAAAGATTGTCAGGGCACATGTACTACTGCTTTTTAGACGGACGCTCTAGCTATTTCCAAATCCCAGTAGCTCCTGAAGATCAAGAAAAGACTACATTTACATGTCAATATGATACGTTTGCTTATCGTAGAATGCCTTTTGGATTATGTAATGCTCCTCCTACTTTTCAGCACTGCATGATGGCTATTTTTGACGAACTCATAGAAGACGTCATGGAGGTGTTTATGGATGATTTCTCAGTTTTCGTTAACTCTTTCCATCTTTGCCTCGAAAAATGTGAGGAAACAAACATTGTGCTTAACTGGGAAAAATGTCACTTTATGGTTTAAGAAGGTATTGTGTTAGGACATAAAATTTCTAGTATAGGGATTGAGGTTGATAAATCTAAAATTGAAACCATTGAAAAACTATCTTCCCCTAATTCGGTTAAGGCTATTAGAAGCTTTTTAAGACATGCTGGGTTTTATAGAAGATTTGTTAAAGACTTTTCTAAAATAGCTAAGCCAATGCATATAAAAATTCGTGCCTATACAGGGAAGCGACGAAGCACCGCTACGACGCCTGTTTGAAGCAACGAAGGCAATTTGAAGTTGGAGATCTTGTCCTGTTATATAACTCGAGGCTCAAATTGTTTCCTGAAAAGCTTAAATCACGATGGTCAGGTCCTTTCATAGTTCAAACTGTGTTTCCATATGGCACAGTGGAGGTAAGTTATCTATCACAAGGCACTTTTAAGGTAAATGGACATCGTCTCAAAATTTATAACAGTGAGAATTCCAAAGTTGATAAAGAGGAGCTACGGCTTCACGGAGTTACCTAAATATACCCACAAGGTATAGTCGAGCTTAGAATATAAACAAACACCTCTTGGGAGGCAACCCGAGCACTAATGGTGTTAACTTCTTTAAATTTTAGTCTTCAACATTTAATTCACTAACTGAGTCACTGAACACAGGATTTCCAGAACCACACGGCCAGGTACACAGGTGTGCCGTAGGCCGTGCACATACCATGGGAGGCAACACGGCTGTGCAATACGACTGTGTTAAAATAGAGAAAAAACGTTTCCCCAACACGGGATCTGATAAGTTGCCACGATCGTGCGACATGGCCGTGAGCAATCCTGCCAAATTGACACTGGCATGTGACACAACCGTGCCCACCGACCATGGTCAAGCCTGTCAAAATAACACAGGCGTGCGCCTGCATACACGGGCGTGGGA
Source organism: Gossypium hirsutum (assembly GCF_007990345.1). Taxonomy (NCBI): domain Eukaryota; kingdom Viridiplantae; phylum Streptophyta; class Magnoliopsida; order Malvales; family Malvaceae; genus Gossypium; species Gossypium hirsutum. Next base: position 18,725,961 of record NC_053429.1, read on the forward strand.
GAAGCGAACGAAGAATGACACGGCTGTGCAACATGGCCGTGTACACCAATGCGCCCAATTTCGAAAACCATGAGACATATGGGCTGAAATGAGGGCACACGGGCGTGCCCCACGGGTGTGTGCCCCAATTTCTTTATAAACACCTATTATTTTTATCTTTATATTTTGAAATTACTTTTTATTTCCTTTTAATACTATTTTATCTTGAGATTTTATAATTTTTATTCAGGTATTTCTTTACGAGTAATTATGCTTCTTTATAGTTCCTAAAAAGTTCCTAATTCTATCACAATTATAAGGAGCTCCAAAGCTCAATATTACTTAGGAACTTCAACTCCATTGGAAAAGGTTCTCCACGACTGCCAAGTCCTGCTCGACCACCACGATAACCTCTTCACTGGACACTATGGTTGTGGAACCCAGCCTCTACCACCACCGGAGTATCCTCCTCCAATCTTATCATTCCCTTGGCCGATTATTCTCCATGACTCCAATTCAAGAATGTCATTCATCATTCAGGAAGTTTCACTTTTCTCCCTATCTTATGATTATATATCTATATTTTTCAATATATCTATCTTTGTACATTGAGGGCAATGTACATCTTAAGTGTGAGGGGGTCTTTTATATCATTATAAAAAATCCCTGAATTTTGTCTTGTTCTCCTGTGATCTTCTCATACCACTATTAGAATGAATTTTGATTAAGTTATGATTTTTATTGATATGTCTTGAATTAAAACATAGACATTTATGCATTGATTGTTTAAACTTTAAATCATCAGGGAATCAAGCATGATAAGTTGATTTTTGAAGAATTAAAAACTTTTAGGTCACTTCTCTAAGTTTAGGTATCATCCTGAATCAAAATTCACTAGTTTAAACATCAAAAAGCCATAATTTTTGTGAGATCTTGAGCCTATAGAGCATATGTTATTTCTTTCATGCTCACTTTTATTATGAGTGCGTCAATATTGATTTGTTATTCTAGAACTTGCTTGATTATGCATGTCAAGACCACACCATTTGATTTGATATGTCGAGATGATAAAGACACTTAGGTTTAACCCACTCACTCCACAAAAGCCTACCTTCATAATTAACCCTTAGTGAACCCTTTTTAGCCTAACAAGTTATTAATTGATTTACCCTCAATATTAACCCATAACCCATTATTGTTAAAATCCCCTAATTTGATCCCTATTTTTGTCGAGATTTGATTTGAATTAATTGCTTAGCTATGTTTTATTCTTCGTTCCAATAATTAAGTTCTATATTATTTGACTTGTTCAAAAAAAAAACTTACATACATATTAGTAGTAATTCGTCGTTTTTAAACTTGAGTGTTAATTCTATATTCTGAGAAGAAGCTCACTTGTATTCAATTGATAATTAGTTATTTTTCTAGTTAGGTGATTTCTTCAATTCAATCTCAATTCTAACCTTTTCCTTCAACTTGTGACCACACCCCCTAACCAAAGCCACGTTACAACCCTCTAAAAACCTTTTTGATTGATGTATCATCTCAATATATAGTGGTGGAGATTTGATTTTCAAGCAAGCCTATGGTAATAACTTTTCATATTGACTAATGAGTGCTTTATTTGATGTCCTTAAATACCTCGAGTGATTTGAGTGAATCTTTAATGAGGATGTTAAACTTTGTGATATTTTGATCAAAGGTAATCACTTAGATGAGGGGAGACACCTATGTTTTCGTGATAAAATGCTCAACTTGGAATGTTTGAAACTTTGATGTACTTTTAGTTGAATTTTTAATGTATGAATACTCATGGATTATTTTGAGATATTATTGATAGGGATTATAAATTGAGTAGAATTTATTTTGATTGTGAGTTGAAGATTTTGCTTGAGGACAAGCAAACGCTTAAGTGTGGGGGTATTTGATAAACCGTAATTTATACATATTTTTATCCCATGCTTAGCACATTTATGGATAATTTCTCCTTAGATTTGGTGAATTAAATGCTCCTAATTCTTTAATTTCATGTTTTATACTTAGGTGAGCATAGGAGAGTAAAAAGAGTGAGAAACAGGCCGAAAATGGAAAAAATGGACCCACGTGGGAAATCAACACGGCCTGAACTTCCTCACATGGGCATGGCACACGACCATGTCCATTTGGTAGGATCGAAGCACGGCTTACACGGGTAGACTACACGCCCGTGCCTATTCAACAGCCTTGACCACGGGCTGGAGTAATCGCACACGGGCGTGTCATATGGGCGTGTCCCTGCTGAGCCCAAGTATAGTTCTATGTGGAAAAGGCCACTTTTGAGGGCTCTTAGGCATTCTAAAGCCTATTTAAACATTGGAGGAGGCATTTAGAAAGGAGACACAGAGTAGGAAGCAAGGAATTACTCAAGGGAAGCCGATTGGTCCATCTCAGAAGCCGGATCCATCGTCAAGACTGAAGATCTCCCTTCAATTTCCTTTCAGGGGTTTTGGGTTTTCTTTATGTTTTTTTATCTTTATTCTTTTGAGATTTTTTATTTCTTTGTTATGAACTAAACCCCTTAAATACCTAAGGGGAATGAAACCTAAGATAGATCTTGTTATTATTATCTGAATTGTGTGATAAATATTTGACTTGTTCTTAAATATGTGTTCTTAATTCTTGTTTTAATATTCCAGGATATTGATTCAAGTTAATGCTCTTACTCAGAGGAGGAATAGACCCTGTTTAAGAGTAAATTTGTCATAATTAAGCGGAGTTGATTGCACGTCTAGAGATAGGGTGATAAGATTTTGCCGGATTAGGGTGAAACCTAATAAGGGGATCCATAGATCGAGTTAATGCAACACTAGGGCGTTAATTAGAAAGAGATTTCAATTAATCAACCTAGGGTTAGACATTATCAGTCTCGAGAGAGATAATAATATAACTTAGGGATTTCTACGGATCAAGTCCAATTAATAAATCATATGATTCAGACTCAAATAACAAGTGAAGTCTAGGTGGATTTTTCCTTGGGTATTGTCTTAATTAATCGAATTTTCCCAAAAGCTTTTCCCCCATTTCTCTCTGTGCACTCTTAGTTTAGTTAATTAGTTTAGATAAAAAAATCTCTTAATTTTTAAGCTAGATAATAAAAAGGAAGTATTTACTAGTACTCTTGGTTCCTTTGGGTTCGATAATTCAGTGTTGCTAAAGCTATACTACTGTTTGATAGGTACACTTGCCTTCATCGTAATAATAGTTAGTTTTAAGAACGATTAATTATAAATTTTTAAAACCTGTCGTGAATATCACGTATCAGTTGTGAAATAAACAACTTTTGTGAAGTAGTTTTCATGGAATCCCTAACTAAGGACCTTTTTGCATAAGCTATGAAATAGGTGATAAATGTGTGAAATAATGAGAATTTTGAGATGCTATAGTTATAAAATGAATTCAGTTAGGCATGGCTAATAGGGAAATTCGATAAAAATTAATTTTCGGGCCTTAGGTTAAAATCATAATTTTTGTAAAGTTTAAGGGCAAAATGATCATTTTACCAAAGTATGAGTCTCAAGTTGAATTGAATGATTTGTGTATTAAATAAGCTAAATTTTGACGTTTTAGATCAAGAGAAACGTGATTCGGGTCTTGATTTAGGAAAGAACAAAGTTTACGAGGATTAGGCTTGTTCCCATCATTTTGTGCCGAGGTAAGTATATATGTAAATAATGTGTCATTATAGCTTATTTTTAAACGTCTTACCGTTATCATGTATTATGATCTTACTTGTTACATTAAAAAGCATAAATATTGTGATATAAGAGTAATCTATATGATGCATAAGTACGACGACATCAGGTTAAATATGAAATCCCGTTGAACCTCAAAAATAGTATAGGGTACAAAAGGTATGTCATGAGGAACTATATGGCCTGAACTCATGAGTTATGTCTGAATTCATGAGATAAATGTTATATGTAATGTGGGTCCAGGTACTGACCTTGAGTGTAGACCCGTGAGTAGCTCAATGAGCGGGCATTACATGATTGAGTTATGGGGTCCGGGTACTGACATGGCAAAAAGGCCCATGAGTAACTCAAAATACGAGCATTACAAAGTACGAGGTAGCTCTGACTACTTATATGGCACTTAAGTGTAAACTTTCCGTGTATCCATTAATGGGTAGTTTGAAGAAAGATTTGGGGAAAATTCCAATGGGGTATGTTATTAGCGAGAATGAAATTGAGATATTTTACGGATGATTACAGGTATGTATACTAAACCCCATGAACAAGACCTTAGTGTGTGATGGGACGTAGTAAGTATGCATAAAGGAAGTGAAGAGTAAGACAGTGAGCTTAAAATGATATATCATTTAAGTATGATAAGCCATTGTTTGATGAATGTGTTTTTTATTACACTTATTTACATATATGTACTTACTAAGCTCCCGTGCTTACCCTCTTTCCTTTCCATTTTCTTATAGTGCCGCCAAAGTAACTTGTAGATCATCACCTACATCGGGGAAGCCATCCACACTATCCTTGAAGCATTTGGTATAACTAGTTTTATCATTTTGATTATGGCATGTATAGGAACTTTTGATTTTATTTTGGTGTCACATTGTTTTGGGGCCAAATGTGTTGGCTTGTTTTAGTATTTGAGTCATTTTGTATAAGGCCATGAAAATGCTAATTTTGAAAGTCATTATATGAATACAAGATAGTCTTTCATGAATGTGAAATTGTTAGCATGGTTGAATATATGAAATGTATATAGGCCTTAGCTATGGTTGTTGGTTGAGAAATCATATTAAGTTAGACTTTGATATGTTGGTTGGTATAAAATTTTGTTTTAGGGTGGCATAGGGCTTGAGAAGTAGCCTTATATTGTCCACATGGGTAGACACATGGGCGTGTGTCCCCTGCACATAAATTTTACAAGTCGATATGCATTGTAGTCAACACACGGGCAAAGACACGGCCGTGTGTCTCAGCTGTGTGAAGGGCATGGCCTAACACACGGGCGTGTGCCTTAGCCATGTAACCTTTAAGGGCTGCTGACGTCAGAAACAGAATGTCAAGCTTTTTTAGACACGGGCTAAGACATGGGCGTGTCATGGCCATGTGAGAGAGACGGGCGTGCTCCTGGCCATGTGAAAACCCCTGTAGGTTCGAATTTAGAATTTAATTCACACGGGTATGGGGCACGAGCGTGTTCCCCTGTGCTTAGGCCATATGAACTACACGAGCCATCAACACGGCCATGTTTTAATGGTTACACAGGCGTGTTACCCTTCCTCACGAGTGTGTGCCCTGTTTTAAAGGTCATTTTTTTAAGTTGGTTAAGGACTCGAGTTAGTTCTGAATGGATTCCAATGGACGTTTGAGGCTTCGTAGGCCCATATTAAGGAGTTTAGATAAAGTTTGAAAAATTTTTAAATTTGACCAAGCCTTAATGATTTAAAAACATTGGAAATGCATGTGTTTAAGTTTAGTAATGCCTCGTATTCCATCCCAGCGTAGGGCATGGGTGTGGGGTGTTACAGCTATAGCACACTATCTATTGGCTCACTCGGTACTTTCAGTTGGTTTAAGTTTGGTTATAATGGCATGTATAGGTTATTATGGCTAATGTTAGCCTATGTGTTTTGGTTGTGGAAATGACCATTTGGTTGGTTTTGCATTTTGGCCTTGTGTTGGTGAAATGATATATTTTGATGTGTATATAAGTTGCCTTATATGGTTGAAGTATGGCTTAATATGGTAGAATGATGGAAGGTAAAATGGTGGTTTGAATATGCATCTTGTTTAAGCCTTGAATGGTTGTGAATTGGTACTTGTTTGAATGACTTATTTGGTGTTTTTAGTGCACAAGTTATATGTGAGTTATATGACCATTTGGAGCTAGTTTTGTATGTCATATATCGTACATTTTGGTATGTTTTTAAAGGGTAAATCAAGTGGCATAATATGGCTTAGTTTTGGTCAAGCCTTTATTCGTTAAATGATCAAATTGTGTTTATATTTTCTCCTGTTTATGAATTGTCATTTGAGGTGCCTAAGGGCATATTGGTTGTATGTGAATATACTACATGTTTAAGGCTTGATTTTGCTTGTTTTGATGCCTTAATATGCCTTGTTTATTGGAAACACAAAAATTTGCACACTTTTTCATACCCTTTTTAACTTAAATTCGTGCGAATTCGGTTAAATTTTTGTTAAAAAATAATTAATTATTATAAAATAATTAAATTGTACTTAAATTATGGACATTTTGAATTTTAATTAATTTTATAATTAATTTTGATTAATTTTGGTTATTTTCGACAGAATTGCACAAAGGGTCAAAAATGGCTGGCAGACATTATTAGAAGCACAAAACCGATAAGCAATTTGAAGTACCAAGGCAAATTAATTTCTAGTCTAAGACGGTCCAAAATTATGTGTATTTATTCATAATATAATTAATTTTAATTTATATCCAAGTTAATTTGGGTTAATAAATTATTATTAATTAATTACGAAAAAATGGTCCGATTGAACCGAACCGAGTGAACCGAACTGGCCAAGAAAAGGACAACCCAAAACCATTGAAGTGCTGACCCAATTTGGCTCATTAGCTGATTATTTAAGCTTGCAAAGAGGCCCTTGAAGACTTGTTCAAATTATTCTTGCAGTAAGTTATTCTTGATTAAGTAAAATCATGCCTAAGTTATTCTTGCAGTACATTTGTGAGGTAGCTAGTGAATTAGTTATTTAAACGGATTGGAATTGTAATTAATTGACACAATACTTAATCAATGCATGTTTATTCTTCTAAGGTAGCTGAAAGTTAAATTAGCATTGTATCTGGCGATACATTTGCCTTGCATAACTTGCAAGTTTATTGTGATTAAACTGTTTCAAGGTAAGGATTCCTTGTTACCTCACATAGTCTTTTATATGCTTATTAGATTTAATTAATCGTTTGAATTGACATAGGAATATGCAAGAGATTAGTTCAATTTAATGAGTATGTATGTGCAATAACATGTTTGCTTATTAAAATATGTTTAATCATTTGAATTAACATAGGGATATGTTAAGAGATGAATGGATTTGTGTAGGTAAATATGTTCATAAGTTAACAAATTACCGAGTTGCCATGAATTTATTCGTAACAACATAAACATGAGTTTAATAATTCAAAGTTAAAGAAATGTAATTAATCCAACACAATTATGTCATCTTGATTAAATTGTATTTTGAAATTGTGTATTTGAGGTTTATTTCTTTAGTTTACTTAGTTTAAAATCTTAGTTTTTAATCACCTTCTTCAAACAAAATATTTTTCTTCACTGAAGTGTTTTAAATAGCATTCATAAATAATTCTTTTCACAGTCCTTATGGGTACGATAACTCGACATTTACTTGTCACTTTATTACTTGTTGCGATTGTGTACACTTGCACATTTCCGTTGTTCCATTTATATGCACAATGTTGAGTGTAGGTTGATGCCAAATTGGGTGAGAAATATGGCTTGCAAAATGGCCTATTTTTGTCCACACGGGCAGAGACAGAGGTGTGTGTCTCAGTCGTGTCTGACATACGGCCAGATGACACGGCCGTGTGTCCCCTGTAGTTTTCAAAAGGGTTGCAAGTCAAGCTTTTACACGGCCTAGCACATGGCCTGGCACACGGGTGTGTGAGGTTACTTCGAAGGGTACACGGCCTAGCACACGGGCGTGTAGCTTGGCTGTGTGACCAAGTCAAAGAGTTACACAGACACGGGTGGGGACATTACTGTGTGTCCCTATTTCGAATGCCCATACAGCCGTGTGACCCCGCAGCTTTGAAAATTTTCAATGTTTTCAAAAATTCTCTGAGTTTCTAATTTAGTCTCGACTTGTTTCTAATGCGTATTTAGGGCCTCGAGGGCTCGCATAAGGGAAATATGTATGATTTTGATTGGTGTTATTATGAATATTGATATGTTATGAAATGTTTGAAATTTTTGTCTATTTGATTCGTAAACTCTGGTAATGTTTTGTAACCCTGTTTCAGCGACGGATACGGGTTAGGGGTGTTACAGGCTTTACAAAGGGGCATTGCTCAACATTCACTTACCCAGAGTTATTCACTTTCATGACTGATTCATACTTTACGTATATCAAACTTTACATGCTTGCTTACCAATCAATATTCCTTTCAACAGAACTTTATACTTGACCACCTTAAGAGGTACTAATGTCTAGAGTAATTTCCTGCAACCAAATATGAATGTTAGGCAGTTTCCACAAGTGTACCGGTCAGGTTGTAATATAGTTTTTTTTATAATGAAGTAGGTGAGTACTCCAAGGATTGTACCTAAGGGAGGTGATCGCGTGATTTCGTGATAGGTTTTAAATATTTATAATTACCCATTCTTGAACTAACTATTATTGCGATGTAGGCAAGTGTACCTATCGAACAGTAGTATAGCTTTAGCAAGACCAGATTGTCGAACCCAAAGGAACTAAAAGTACTAGTAATGACTATCTTTTTATTATCTAGCCTAAGAATAAAGAGGTTTTTGTTTTAACTAACTAATTATCTAAACTAAGAACGCACAGAGAATGGAATTGGGGAATTGCTTTTGGGAAAATCGATTGAATGAAGACAATACCTAAGGAAAAATCCACCTAGACTGTACTTGTTATTCTGGCTCCGAATCGGACGATTTATACATTTAACTTGTTCCATAGAGATCCCTAAGTTATGTTATTATCCCTATTCAAGACTAATAATGTCTAATCCCTAGATTGAATAACCGAGACTTTTCTCTAATTAACACTCTAGGGTTGCATTAACTTGATCTATGGATCCCCTTATTAGGTTTCACCCTAATCTGGCAAAATCTTATCACCCTATGTCTAGGCGCGCAATCAACTCCGCTTAATTATAACAAATGTACTCTTAGACAGGGTCTATTCCTCATCTGAATAAGAGCTTGTCTTGAATCAGTATCCTGGGCTATCAAACTAAGAATTAAGAACACATAATTAAGAACAAGTTAAATATTTATCATATGATTCAGAAAATAATAACAAGATTCATCTTAGGTTTCATTCCCCTTAGGTATTTAGGGATTTTAGTTCATAACTAAATAAGAAAACATCTCAGAATAATAAAGAATACAAAACATAAAGAAAACCCAAAACTCCTGAAAGGGAAATTGAGGAGAGATCTTCAGTCTTGATGATGAATCCAGCTTCTGAGATGGATCAATCGGCTTTCTTGGAGTAATTCCTTACCCCTTATTCTCCATCTCATTTTCTTCCTTCTCTAGGGTGTATTTATAGGCTTTGGAATGCCTAGAAGCCCTCAAAATTAGCCTTTTCTGAATTGGACTCAACTTGGGCTCGGTAGAGACACGCCTGTGGCACACGCCTGTGTTCGATTACTTTAGGCTGTGCTCGAGCCTGCCAAATTGACACGGCCGTGTGGTCTGCCCATGTGAGGAGGTCCAGGCCATGTTGATTTCGTACTTTGGCCCATTTTCTCCGTTTTTTGGCCCGTTTCTCATTTTTTTCACTTTTCTATGCTCTCCTAAGTGTAAAACATGAAATTAAAGCATTAGGAGCATCGAATTCACCAATTCCAATGGAAAATCACCCATAAAATGTGTTAAACATGGGGTAAAAATATGTATAAATTACGGTTTATCAAATACCCCTACACTTAAGTATTTGCTTGTCCTCAAGCAAAATTCTCAACTCATAATCAAAATAAATTCTTCCCAACTTATAATTTCTATCGATAATATCTCACATTAATCCATAAGTAATCATAAATTGAGAATTCAACTAAAATATCATAAAAGTTCCAAACATTCCAAGTTGAGCATTTTATTCATACAAACATAGGTGTCTCCCCTCATCTAAGAAATTACCTTTGATCTAGAATATCACAGAGTTTTACATCTTCACTAAATATTCACTCAAATCACTCGAGGTGTTTAAGGACAATAAATGAAGCATTCAATAGTCAATAATGAAAAGTCATTACCATAGGCTTGCATGAAAATCAAATCTCCACCACTATAATTTAAGATGATACATCAATCAAAAGGTCTTTAGAGGGTTGTAATGAGTCTTGGTTAGGGGGTGTGGTCACAAGCTGAAAGAAAGGGTTAGAATCTAGGTTGAAATGAAAAATTTCCTAACTAGAAAAAGTGTTAATCTTCACTTGCATACAACAGAGCTTCTTCTTAGAATATGGAATTACTAATAAATATACATAGTTTTTTTTTTAATTTTTTTAAGAACAAGTTAAATAACATAGACTAACTATTAAGAACAAAACATAGTTAAGCAATCCATTCAACTCAAATCTTGACAAAAATAGGGATTAATTTAGGGGATTTCAATAATAATGGGTTAAGGGTTAATATTAAGGGTAATACAAAGCATGGTTTGTTAGGCTTAAGGGGGTTTACTAGGGGTTAATCGTGGAGGTAGGCTTTTCATGGCATGAGTGGGTTAATCCTAAGTGCCTTAATCATTTTGACATATCAAATCAAATGGTGTGGTCTCGACATGCATAATCAAGCAAGTTCTAGAATAACAGTTCAATACTGAAGCACTCAAAGCAATAATAAAAGTGAGCATGAAGGAATTAATAGATGCTCAAAAGGCTCAAAAATCTCACAAAAATTATGGCTTTTTGATGTTAAAACTTGTGAATTCCAATTCAAAGTAATACCTAAACTTTAGGGAAACAACCTAAGATTTTAAATTCTTAAAAATCAACTCATTATGCTTGATTCTCTAATGTCTTAAAGTTTAAACAATCAATGCATAATTGCCTATGTTTTAATTCAAGATATATCAATCAAAATCATAAATCAATTAAAATTTATCCTAAATATGATATGAGAGCTTTTCAAGGGAACAAGGCAGTTATTCAAGGATTTTTCTGATAATGAAATAAATTCCCCTTCCCTACACTTAAGATGTACATTGCCCTCAATGTACAAAGATAGATATTAGAGTATAAAAATAAGATAGGGATAGAACTGAAACTTCCTGTATGATGAATTCCTCGAATTGGAGTTTTGGAGAGTAATCTGTTCGAGAGTGGAGGAGGATACTCCGGTGGTCGTAGAGGTTCATTAGTCCATAAGTCTTGCGCCACAAGAATATTATATCTAGTGGTAGCTATGGTCGTGGTCGAGCAGGACATGGCAGTCGTGGAGAACCTTTCCCGGTGGAGTTTTAGTTCCTATGTGATGATGAGCTTAAGAGCTAGATATAACTGTGATAAAATCAGGAACTTTTTAGGGGATATTAGGAAGAATAATTACTCATAAAGAAATAACCGAAATTAATAATTAAAAATAAAATTCTAAAGTCTAACAAAAATAAAAAGTAGTTTTAATAAAAATTAGGATAAAAACATAAAATTATAAATAAATGTTTTTAAACATCTTCATCGTTGGATGGTTCGCGAGGTGGGACTGGCAATGAGATGTGGAGGTGCTGACAAATATGCTATAGAGTAGCATCAATGTTGTCAAATTGTTGAAAACACTGTTACTCGAATCGAGTGAGGCGCTCAGAGATGTCAATGTATGAAGCCGCCGCATGAACTGGACGAGAGGGTGGTGGTGGCTGAGTCGGTGGGTCCTCGTGCTATGGGGGGACATCATCAGGAATGTCCTTGTCGGCTTCCTCTTCGGTAGATTGGCCGAGGCGATACTGGGGAGGGTAGGTTCCTCGGCGCCTCTCGATCATCCTCATGCTAAGCATGCTCGAGATGCCTTGTGGAGACTTCTGGCCGATGAGGGTGAGGGATGATTCTTGGGCCGCAGTGTTGAGGAGCCCGAAGTGTCGCGCCAGCTGAGTCACGTAGGGGCCGATGGAGATGACCCCCTTCCTATGCCGCTCCGTCTGGTCCTAAATCGCGAGGGCGATGAAATAGGCAAGGTTGATGACGTGCCCGTGCGACATGCACCATAAGAAGTAGGCGTCATGGGTGTTGATGACGCCAGTGCTCTCTCGCCTTCCTGTAATCGTGTGAGTTAAAATAACGTGTGAGTACCTTAGGATGTTGGGAGAACTGATGCCTTGGAGTAGCTAGGATTGTAGGAAGCCGCGCCAGGGGCCAAAGTGTGCCAGCACTTCGAGGGAGAAAAGTGTATGTGGTGAGTGAGAGCATGTAGTTCATTTTCCTCCTTGAACTCCTCCATATATAAGCCTAGTGCAGCACCAAAATCTAGGACGCTTAGCTAGCAGACTAACCCGCATAGGCGAAATTGCACCGTGCATGGATCATCGTAGTTCGTCATTACGGTCTGGAGATGGAACGTTGAGCATAGTTCCATAGTGAGCTCGAGGTATGTTGGTTCGATGATCCCAAAGAACAGCTCCTAAGGGTCAGTGGTTAAGAGGGCCCGAATCGCATTAGCCAACTGAACTTGTCCTACGGCGGCCCAGTCGATGCAGCGGCCCGTAATTAAAGGTCGGGCCCGAAGTATCTGGAAAAGTTCTTCCTGGGGCCCTCGGGGGAACTGTAGGAGAAGGTGACGAATTTCCGCGGTTGGACCTGTGGAAGAGGACGCTCCCCTTCTCTTCTTTGAAGCAGGTACGACGGTTTTCTTTCCTCTTGAAGACGACATTGTGTACCTGCAAGTGGAAACATCAATTCATCTTTTGATGAGTGGACAATTTATAATATATAAAAGGAATGCGAGTAAATTCGAAAAGGAAAATGCATAAATATATTCAGCCACAATTACTAAATTCAATTAAAACAATAAGTTCAATGACCCATTTCTTTGTGGCATGAGCATGGTAATATAAGTAAAAATGGCAAGGAATGGAATGCAAAATACTATATGAATGAAAAGAGATGTCAACACAATATGCATGATTATTTCAACTATCCTAGCCATGAATATTCACTTCTAAGTAATTAAATGAAGTGTAGGAATCATGTAATGAGTAAGATTTTAAACATGAGAAAGATGATAACTTGTTTGATAAATGAAATTTATGTGATTATCAATATGGAAATAACATGAAAAATATAGATTAATATGATAAATAGCATTATAAATCAATGAAATAAAAGAAAAATGAGTAAACAAACGCTAAGGGAAGAGATTGAGCGTCGAGAATGGAGTTGTAGGCAGCGCACGGGCGTGGCAGGGAGGCCGTGTGGAGTTGCAGCGGCTAGGGTTAGGGTTTTTGAATGGGGAAGAAAGTGAATAGTGTAGGGTATTTATAGATTTTTGGGCCACATGGCCCGGGCAAACGCCCGTGTTCCCCAATTTCAGCCCGTACGATTCGCGAATTTTGAATTTGGGCACCTTTGACATGTAGTAGACGCCCGTGTACGTCGGGCGTGTAAGACCACATGGCCTTGTCGCATGACCGTTTCTAGCTTCGTTCGCTTCTCCCACGCCCGTGTCAATCTAACAGGTTCAACCACGGGTGTGAGACACGGGCGTGTCGCACGCCCGTGTTGTTTTGGCAGGCTCGACCACGGCCATGTCGCACGGCCGTAGCGTTTTATCGTAGCCCATGTTTGGGAAAATCCTTGCCCTGTTTTCACACTGCCATAAACACGCCCGTGTGCTTGGCCGTGTCTCTGTGGAAAACCTGTATTTAAGAGCTCCGTTAGTAAGTTAGGGGTTGAAGACTAAATTTTAAAAGAAGTTAATATAGTCAGTGCTCGGGTTGCCTCCCGAGAAGCACTTATTTATAGTTTAAGCTCGACTTATCTCTTTGTTGAATGATCATAGTGGTTCGAGGAGTTTATACTCCTCATTCCTGCTATCAATCTTAAAATAAGGTTTTAAACGGGTGTTGTTTACCTTAAAAGTGCCGAACTTGGGATGACTCACCTCCACCGTACTGAATGGAAAAATGCTGAGTACCATAAGAGAGATTTCTTCATTCGGTGTGGCAGTGACAATGTGAGGATCTGCGACATCTAATAAGACTTTATCTCCAACTTTAAGTTGATTTGGAGAGGTATCAAGCTTGTATTGACGTAGTTTCGGTTTATCGTGTGTTCTCAGTTTATGTGTTCGCCATTCATCTAGCTCCTCTATTTGCAGCCTTCGTTCTTTATGAATAGATCCTTTACTATTGTTTGAGAGTGGCTCATGTACTTCCTTCAGACTTATCTCCTGCAAAGTGGGTTGTATCATGTGGTCATTTTTAATAGAATGGTTTAGACGATCACCTTTAATTTCTGATGTGTTGTCAAAATTGCGAGCTTGAAGGGTGAGTGTTTCGTCTTCTATGCGAAGCGTGAGCTCACCTGTGCCAACATTAATAATTGTTTTAGCAGTTGCTAGAAAAGGCCTTCCTAGAATTAAAGGAGTGTTGCTATCCTCTTCTATGTCTAAAATAATAAAGTCAACGGGAAATATAAATTTATCGATTTTGACTAGCACATCTTCAATAATACCCCTAGGAAATCTTATAGTTTTATCTGCTAGTTGAATGCTCATCCTAGTCTGTTTGGGTTTCCCGAGACCTAGTTGCTTAAACATTTTATAAGGCATGACGTTGATACTAGCCCCTAAATCAGCTAATGCATTATTAACATCTAAACTACTAATTAAGCAAGGAATTGTAAAACTCCCTAGATCTTTTAGTTTGTTTGGTAGCTTATTTTTCAGAATAGATGAGCACACTGCGTTTAGCTCCACATACGATGCCTCGTCCAACTTCCGCTTATTTGCTAAAAGCTCTTTTAAAAATTTCATTGCGTTTGGCATCTGCGATAGGGCTTCAATAAATAGTAAGTTAATATGAAATTTTTTTAAGAGTTTAAGGAATTTACCAAATTGTTCATCTGAGCGATCTTTCCTTGTCGCGTTGGGGTATGGCACATGAGGTTTATATTCGACATTCACCGTTTTGTTTTTATTGTTATCTACCTCACCTTGACCTTTGCTTACCACAGTTTCTTGCCTCGGTTCTGGTTCAGGCTCAACAAATCCTTCTTCATCTTGAATATTTATTGTGTTGAGCTGTTCCCTTGGGTTGGGTTCAGTATTACTTGGCAAGCTACCTTGTGGTCTTTCAGAAATTAGTTTGGAAAGCTGGCCTATCTGAGTTTCGAGCCCTTGGATCGACGCTTGTTAATTTTTAAGTGTTGTCTCAGTGTTCTGGAAACAAGTTTCTGACACCGAAATAAAATTTGAGAGCATCTCTTCAAGGTTCGGCTTCTTTTCCTGTTGGTAGGGTGGTTGTTGGTAGCCTAGAGGTGGTTGTGGTCTTTGATTTCCTTGACTGCTCCACGAGAAATTAAGGTGGTTCCTCCAACCTGCATTGTAAGTGTTACTATATGGATTGTTTTGAGGTCGAGGATTATTACCCATGTAGTTTAATTACTCGTTATCCATGTTGTGGCCATAAGGTTGGTATTCCGAATGGCTTGTTCCACATCCACTTGCTTCGCACTGCATTACTAGGTGAACCTACGAAGAACTAAGAAAACCATCAATCTTTTTATTTAAGAGTTCTACCTGATTAGAGAGCATGGTGATCGAATCGACGTTATAAACATCGGCTATTTTTGTTGGCTTTGTTCTCATGACTTGCCACTGATAGTTATTCAGTAACATCTCCTCAATAAACTCATAGGCATCTTCAGGTGTTTTATTATTGATGGTTCCACCAGCATCTGCGTCAACCATTTGTTGAGTCGAAGGATTCAGACCATTGTGGAATGTTTGTACTTGGAGCCAAAGCGGTAACCCATGGTGAGGGCACCTTCTCAAAAGGTCCTTGTATCTCTCTCATGCATCGTAGAGTGTTTCTAAATCCATCTACACAAAAGAAGAGATACCATTACGTAATTTAGCCATTTTAGCCGGCGGAAAATATTTTAGTAAAAATTTTTCGGCCATTTGTTCCCAAGTAGTAATTGACCCTTGTGGTAATGAGTTCAACCACTGTTTAGCTTTGTTCCTCAATGAAAAAGGGAATAACCGAAGACGAATGGCATCATCAGAAACACCATTAATTTTAAATGTATCGCATAGTTCTAAGAAGCTGGCTAAATGAGCGTTGGGATCCTCATCCTGCAAACCATCAAACTGAACAAATTACTGTATCATTTGAATAGTGTTAGGTTTTAATTCAAAAGTATTTGCAGCTACAACAGGTCTAACTATGCTCGATTCAGTTCCTGTTAAAAAAGGTTTAACATAATCATACATAGTGCGTGGAGCAGGATTTTGATTAACCGCAATTGCAGGAGGTAGTTGATTGCCTTGGTTTTCAGCCATCTCTTCGGTTGGGGGTTGAGTATCGTCTTCTTGCTCGTTCTCTGTGTATCTTAAGCTTTACCTTATTTCTCTTTGATTTCTGCGAACTGTACGTTCAATTTCTTCGTCAAAAAGTAATGGTCCTGATGAGTTTCTTCTAGTCATAAACTATAAAAACCTGCCAAGAGAGGGAAAAAGTAGATTAATAAATAATAATAATAATATTAAATTAAGTTGCAAGAAAAATAAATGGCTAAAGTAATAAAAATTGAGCGTTCCTAATATCTTAGTTCTCCGACAACGACGCCAAAAACTTGATCGCGTGATTTTGTGATAGGTTTTAAATATTTATAATTACTCGTTCTTGAACTAACTATTATTGCGATGTAGGCAAGTGTACCTATCAAACAATAGTATAGCTTTAGCAAACTGGATTGTCGAACCCAAAGGAACTAAAAGTACTAGTAATGGCTATCTTTTTATTATCTAGCCTAAGAATAAAGAGATTTTTGTTTTAACTAACTAATTATCTAAACTAAGAATGCATAGAGAATGGAATTGGAGAATTGCTTTTGGGAAAATCGATTGAATGAAGACAATACCTAAGGAAAAATCCACCTAGACTGTACTTGTTATTCTGGCTCCGAATTAGACGATTTATTCATTTAACTTGTTCCGTAGAGATCCCTAAGTTATGTTATTATCCCTATTCAAGACTAATAATGTCTAATCCCTAGATTGAATAACCGAGACTTTTCTTTAATTAACACTCTAGGGTTGCATTAACTCGATCTATGGATCCCCTTATTAGGTTTCACCCTAATCCAGCAAAATCTTGTCGCCTTATGTCTAAGCGCGCAATCAACTCCGCTTAATTATAACAAATGTACTCTTAGACAGGGTCTATTCCTCCTCTGAATAAGATCTTGTCTTGAATCAGTATCCTAGGATATCAAAACAAGAATTAAGAACACATAATTAAGAACAAGTTAAATATTAATCATACAATTTAGAAAATAATAACAAGATTCATCTTTGGTTTCATTCCCCTTAGGTATTTAGGGATTTTAGTTCATAACTAAATAAGAAAACATCTCAGAATAATAAAGAATACAAAACATAAAGAAAACCCAAAACTCCTGAACGGGAAATTGAGGAGAGATCTTCAGCCTTGATGATAACTCCAGATTCTGAGATGGATGAATCGGCTTTCTTGGAGTAATTCCTTACCCCCTATTCTCCGTCTCCTTTTCTTCCTTCTCTAGGGTGTATTTAAAGGCTTTGGAATGCCTAAAAGCCCTCAAAATTAGCCTTTTTCGAATTGGACTCAACTTGGGCTTAGCCGGGACACGCCCGTGGCACACGCCCATGTTCGATTACTTCAGGCCGTGCTCGAGCCTTCCAAATTGACACGGCCATGTGGTCTGCCCATGTGAGGAGGTCCAGGCCGTCTTGATTTCATACGTTGGCCCATTTTCTTCATGTTTGGCCCATTTCTGGTTCCTTTCACTCCCCTATGCTCTCCTAAGTGTAAAACATAGAATTAAAGCATCAGGAGCATCGAATTCACCAATTCCAATGGAAAATCACCCATAAAATACGTTAAACATGGGGTAAAAATATGTAGAAATTACTGTTTATCAGGAGGCGAGTACTAAATTCCTAAACGTTAATAGATCTAATTAGTAATTTAAAAAGATTACAACACAATAAAACATAAAGTGAAAAGAATTTATTTTTATAAGAAAATAAATAAAATTGTATAAAAGGATAAAAGACAGAGAACTAAGATGTTGACTCAATCAATACTAAGCATGGGAGACTAACTTGCTTCGGTGGTCATAACTAATTCTTACTTCGAGTTCTACTCAATCAACTAGTCATTAACCTAGCATGACCTCTCAATCTTTCACTAAACTAATGACTTGACAAGAACTACTTATCTCTCGACTTCATAGTCCAATTTTAGGGTAAGGGGTTCATGGATAAGCAATACCAATTTTGTGTTAATTCCCACCTAGCTGACTTCCTGGGGTTGTTAGGCTAGGGTTTAGGTTTTTCCCTATCCCAAACAGCTGATTCTATAAGAAACCTTACATAACAATTAATTACTCCCACATCCACTCGCTAATCCCCTATAAGAGGATTAGTTCCCCGTGGATCCTATAAATAATATAAACTTGATGGAGAAAATAAACATGAAAAATAGATCAAGAGTAAAAGTTTAGAGAAATCACGATTTGTATTGAATAATTGAAGTGTAGAAATCCACAAAGAGTTTGTTGAATCCGGAAGTCAGTTTCTCCAAAGAACACTAATGAAAATAAACTTGAAAATAAATCCTAAGTACAAAAGAAACTAAAAACTAAATCCAAAATTGAAAGAAAAATTCTAAGTTACAGAAGAGATGCCTCTCAAGTGTTTAAGGAAGCTTATTTATAATATTAGGGTTGACCATCGTCCTAGCCCTAGTTTGGCTGACATTTTTACATTAAATTTCATTGTGCAGACCAAAACGCCCTTAGCTCGTAAATTCTTTACGTATAGGGCTGGTGTCATGACATCCTCTGCTCTATGTCGCAACATTGATGGCATTTTGCTTAACTCAGGTTTGGATACAGGGCTGTGTTGCGACACCCTCTTGCTATGTCGCGACAGTGAAAGCATCTTACTATTATTGTATCCTGCTCACTAGAGGAGTCTATTGGCTCTGGCAAAAAAAGCCTTACACGAGGCCCGACCCATTTTCTAAAAGATCATTATTTTTTGGGCCTATATTTTTATCGAACACTCTTACTTTTCGGGTGGGGTGGCTCGACCCATGAACAAGTCTACTGCTCACTATGTTGCGACGTTGGACATCGGCGTTGCAACATGGTGACCATGCTAGTGTTCTCATGCCTCCGAATAATGTCCTGCACATTCACTAAGCACATTAGCCTTCCCTTAGGCCTACTTTGGCCCCTAAGGTCATATAAAAGGCTCAAATCACACTTTTTATTAATTGAAACCTAAAATTGAAAAACTAAATAAAACATAGTAAAATTGCTTATATTCAAGCTCCTTAAGTACAAAAACTAGTTTAATTTGTTACAACAAATTGCGACAGATCAATGCGTATAGTACGTATCTCATCTTTACTTTACTCATACACTTACTAATTATTATAGATATCATCATCCTTTATATATATACTTGTACTTGAACAATCCACATATAAGAGTTAGGATAAAGACTCACCTGATACTCACTTACAGTAGTTCAAAGCTCCAGACTCAAACATTCTTCTTAAACTAGCAACAAGTATTGCTTAAAGAACATATATTCACCATAACAACTCTTATACATTCAATTTACTGGTCATCTCAGTTGAAAATAACCCCATGCAAGACCTTGTACTTAAAGCTTTACTATTCATATATATATCTTTTACAAACTTACTCTTTCAAAACACCCAAAATGTAGAGCTGTAATACTTACCCGAAGATGGAATGACCATTGATTAAACTAAGAACCATAGCTTTTAGCTTAATAAGGAAAAGATACCTTTGGATTAAAGGAAAAGAACCAGAGAGTAGTGTATTCAAGAAAGAAGAACATCTTTTCAGAACCTTTCACACACACACACACACACACACACACATACACATATTACATATTTCTTCATAGTGGAACTTAACAAATGTCACACATTTAAGAATTTATCTTCATTGTCTACATTTTCCAAGAGAAACATAAATCAGAATCCGACATTATAGATATCAAACTAGTCTATCTAGTTGGTTCCTAACCAGGTTACCTTACAACCTAACTAGTACAGTACTTTAGACAAACAAGACATACTATACCTTTGGCGCTAACTCATACCATAATTACCTTTTCACTTAACCAGATATTTCTCTTTAAATAGAAGAATAATCTAAAATAAAATCTTCACTTACTCACACAACGGTTATTATACGTCCACACTTATATGCCAAAAGAAACATATGGGCAAATTACACTTCACCAAATAAATTATTTAACTAGAATATGCCTAAATCTCGGACCCACCAAACTTGGGATGTGATGCCACATCTTAGGAAAAGGGAAACTCCGATAGAGGGGGGCAACCGCCCCATTTTGATGATTAAAGATTATTTTTTTGGGGATAGTAAAACGATGAATTTGGGATGATTTTTTTTTAATATTTGGATTAGACTAACATTAGTATATATATAGGTAGTTTGTATTCAATTTTCTATACAGGAACCCTACACGAGGAAAAGCATTACATTTACGAGATTTAAATGAACAAGGAAAGAGAAACCCACCATAAGGCTACAATAACATTACGATCAATTGAGTACTTTATTTCTTGTATTTTTGAGGGTTGCACATTAGGGCCAATGTGCTATCTAAAGTGTGGGGGTAACATAGGATGTTTAATTTTTATATTTTTATGCTTTTTCTTTTCTTTTCTTTTTTCTTTTCCAAAGTGTGTTAAGCTTGTAGAAATACAAGTGATTGGTTAGGAGCATGTATTTAGGTTTATTGTGTTTATTTTAAATTTTCAATTATTAGACTACTAAGTTCTATATATTACACTGTAAATAGGCATTTAGTAATTCAACGATATTTTATGAAAATGTATCGATACCATTTTGACACTCTGTTTTGTTTGGATACTGTTCATTTGGTCAAGTATTGATACCAATTACCAAAGTATCGATACTTATCTCAATATGGTAAAAAGCTCATCTAGCAAATTCAAAAAGTTACCTAACCACAAAAGACAATAATTTTATCCAGTTAAACACCCAAATAACTAACCAATAAGCCATTCAAAGGCACTATAATCAAGTTCACTCATTTAAGTAGCCTAATTTAAAATTCACATAATAATAATCATCAATTCAAGTTCCATTCACTAACAATAATAGCCATAATAAAACATGCATAAAGACTTGCAATACCAAAGCATTATAACCAACATTAACCTTAAAGATTCACCTACCAAAAACCAATTTTAGTATACATTCAAAGCTAACCATTCAACTAGATATAACATTATAACATAACATTTAACATATTAACAACTAAATCCTATATACTTGCCACATCCCAGGACGAAATATAAAAACTACCAAAATGCTGGATAGAGCTTCCTATCGATCCGTCTGATTAGTCCGCAACTTGACAACTAGAAAAGAGCATGAAGGAAACAAATAAGATTAAAAATCTTAGAAAGCCCATAGTTTAAATATCAAACTAACTTACATTGATTGATAAATATATACAAAGAAATAATATATACAAATCCTGATATTCAAGTACAAAATTCACAAATTACACTAGTTCATGTTTTCATATAAAAACATATAATCATAATCTTCATCTCAAATAACTTATCACATTCATAACCAACATTTCATCAATATAAATGTTCTCATATATAAACAAATAACATCTAACATCTTGAATAAGTATCAACATTTACATCCATAACTTAATTGTACCTTCCATTAACATTTAGGCCGATGAACTAACTAACCCGACTCGGATACTCGGGTAACTACACCACACCAGAGGCATCATTGATGCAATATAGAGGCACTAAAGTGCAAATAGAGACACCGTAGTGCAAATCAGAGACACCAAAGTGTAACAGAGGCACCAAAGTGCAAATCCCGTACAAGCGTGCATTCTAACCCTATTGGCATGGCAACCGTATCCTAGTGGTTACTATGTTCAATCAGGCATTACATGTAATTTCATTTCCATTTAGACATATTCATAATTCAAAGGCACTTCATTAATTCCATAAACACACTATACTCAATATATCATCTTCAAATAAATACAATTTCAAGCATTGCAACAATCAAATATTTGCTTTCGTTCGTACTCATTTGCAATAATAGATGTCACATAGATAACTAATAAATTAGTCACATGAATACTAATAATTAGAAACTAGTAGCATAATATTTATAAGTTCACATGTACAATTTAAAGCACTATGAACGTACCTACAATTATTTCCAATTAAAAGCAAGGACTACTCTGTGGTTTTCCCTTTTTCCTCTGTTATTGTCTTTTTGATTCGGTTTTTGATCTATATAATAATTAAATACAATCTATTAATTACACAAACATTTCACATCAATTCAATACATATGACCCTTAAATTTTCATTCACTACACATTTCCCCTAAACTTTCACATTATTCACAATTTAGTCCCTACCTTCAAAATTCCAAAATTAACAAAACTTCGTAACAAAACATGCTAGCCGATTTTTTGCCCTACTATATTCATCCTTCATTTATACTAATTTCACAAAAATCCCCTATTAATTATAACATTTAATCAATTTAATCCTTTACTCAAAAATTAACAAAAACTACTTTATAATTTACCCATAACCAACAACTAATAACTCTAATTCATCCTTTAACATCATAATATCAAGATTTCATCAATGGTACATTTCAAAATTCTAAGCTATGAGTTAGTTGGACCTAGTTGTAATGATCTAAAAAATATAAAAGTTATAATAAATAAGTTAAAAATAAGCTTACAGGCAAAAACTTGAGCTAGCCGAACTTAAAGATCCAAAAATGGAGTTTTTTCTTCTTCTTTAATTTTTGGTGGAACACTTTGTAAAGATGATAACTAATTTTTTTATTTTATTTTACTTAGGTAAATTTTATAATTACCATTTTACCCTTAGTTCTAATCTTACAATTTTAACAATTAAAAGTGTCATAACTGTTTATCTTTAAACCTTATGGACTATTTATTTCATAAGTCCTCATCTGTTTAGTAATTAAAATATCAAGTGAATACAATTTTATAATTACTAAGTTTTGTGTCTTCGACAATTTAGTCCTTTTTATTAAATTAACTAACTAAACAGTGAAATTTCTTCACCAAAACTTAATACGACTCTAATGTAACTCCATAAATATTAATTAAGCCATAAAACATGGCCTCAAGTATAGGAATTGTAGTCTCGAAATCACTATTTTCGACACCACTAGAAAACATGATATTACATTGTGGTTTGTAACACCCCTAACCCGTCTCCGTCGTTCAATTAGGGTTACAGAGTAGTACCGGTTAATCAAAAAACATTTAAACATCATAACATTAAATAAATCAATCTCATTCAAAACATATCAAACTTTGGTCCCTAAATCGAGCCTTTGAGGTGCTAAAAAATAGTTTAGAGGCAATTCGGGACTAGTTTGAAACAAAATAAAAGTTTTAAGAAAAAGTTACAAAAATGTGAAAACAGGGGTCACACGACCATGCGGCCAGGCTGTGTGACATAGCCCAGGTCGTGTAACAATTGAACAAAGGGACACATGGCCTTGTCCTCACCCATGTAACTTACTAAGTAGGGTTACATGGTCGTGTCGCAGGCCGTGTAACTCTCTGAGTTGCCACACACGGCCGTGTGCCAGGCCGTATAACTCACTGACTTGAAACACTAGGAAATCTCAAATGACACATGGTTGTGTGATAGCATGTGTACCAGGCCGTGTGATCCCAAAAAATTGACCTAAAATCAAGCCATTTCAAATTCAAATAATACCTAACCATTCATACCATTTGGGCATACATCCAAGGGATTTAAAACATTATATACACACGTAACATACTAATTCAAACATCCTAATTCATCTAACCAATATGCCATTCAAAGCATCACAATTGTACCAAAACATCTTTAAATTAAACATGAAAATATTGCCATATTCCAAGCATGAAAACCTAGTTCAATTACCTATCAAAGGAGATCACATATGACCAATTACAAGCCATTCCAATCATACCAAAAAGGACCTTATATACAAGCACCTACAAGTGACCAAATGACATAACTTGGTAAGGTTTTAAGGTTTATTAAACCAAACATAAACTTCAAAGCATATGCATTCTAAAACATCTATTACACATCCATGAACTACCATTACAAAATACCTATACATGCCATTATTAACCTCGGCCAAAATACTTTAAAACTACTGAAATGATTGTTGGATACTCCGACGAGCTTCCAACCAATTGAGCTTCTAATTATCTATAAAATAAAGGAAAGTAACTACATAAGCAATGAGTGCTTAGTAAGCTCGAATAAACTTAAACATAACTTACCATTTCATTAACACAATTCCTAGATTAAGCATAAAATCATTACCAATGCCATAAGCTTAGTATAAGCTTGTACAACATCATCAAACTCACAAGTTAGTAAGCTCATTCATGATACATATAAACTTAACCATAATATAAGTAAATTTCCAAATGCACATCATTTAACTCACCAACCTTTTCACAAGATCATAATTCATTCCATTTGCATACTTATCGTTTCATTTCCTTTTCATACCCACTGAACCATCTATAATTGCATTGAATGCTTCGGAATACTTACACATATAGTGTGCCTTTCCATATAACCGTAACCTTTCCTTTACATCTATGCTCACACGAGTTGTGAAATGGGCTTGCTCACACGAGCTATGGAGAATCCAAAACAAATGCAGGATCTTAGAAATCGGTAGGACATTAAAGACTAGCACCCAAAACATGAAATCCCTAATGCCATGTCATTCGTATCCTAAGAATTCTTAAGGTTCAAATGGGATTTGTTATCAGTCAATTATTTATAACATTGCTACATTTATAATTTCAAGTTCATTCATAGTAACACAACATAGCAATTAATCAATTTAACTAACATTAATATGATTATAGTTCACACGAACTTACCTCGATAAATAGGGTCATAGTAGTAGAGTCGAATTAATCCAAAGTTTTAGCCTTTCCTCGATTTAAGTCTGATTGTGGTTTATCTTGATCTAAATAAATAATTTCATTCAATTAAGTACTTCTAGTATTCAATTTAATCCATAATCCATATTTATGTAAAATTTAGAAATTACCCCTAAGATTTTAACTTTTCAGAATTTAGTCCTTAAGCTCATAATTTACAGTTTAACCATTTTAATCCCCTATACAAGCTAGCCGAATTTCGTAAGGACTCATACCAACCCACTTAAATCATTATTTTATAATTTTACCATGAACTTTTACTAATTTCACAAATAAATCCCTAAATGCAATTTCATAAAAAAATCACTTAACAAAACATGTTTATATTACAACCAAGATTAATAATCTATCAAATAACTTCAAAACCTATTAAAAAAACCATGGAAAGTCCTTCAACCTTTAACAGTTTTACAAATTAACCCTCGGGCTAGCTAGATTATGCTAAAACGAAGTCAAAAACATAAAAATCATTAAAAATGGGGCTTGAAAACCTACCATGCAAGGGTACAATGCTTGGTCGAACCTTTCTCTTCTCTAATAGCTATTTTAGGGTTCCAAATAGGAAAAAGAATAAATATGATAACTTTGTTTTATCTTTTCTTCACTTAATTTTCTTTTTAATTACTAAATTACTACTTTACCCTTATCATTAATCAATAATTTCAATAAAACATTGTCCATACACATCCACTAACTCTTTAAATGGTATAATTACTATCTTAGCCCATTAATTTAAAATTTCATAGCCATTTGACCCCTTTAACTAATAGAACTCAACTTTTTCACCTTTTATGATTTAGTCTTTTTAACCTAATTATCCATTTAAACTTTAAAATTTCTTAAAAAAATTTTAATATGACCTTAATAAAATCCCGTAGACATTAAATATATATATTAAAGTAAGAATTCACTTTTTGGAATTGTGGTCTTGAAACCATTATTTTTGACACCATTGAAAACAGGTTGTTACATGGTTGCACAATATAGAAATGAATGTAACAGATTTATAGTATGTGTAAGGAAATAAGTGTTGAATCAACGGGATGCCTCGTGCCACAGCGAAAAAATTATTCTGGCGATCCAAACCAAGAATCCATGCACGAAGAATGAATCGGGAAGAAAAGGCTTGAAAAATATACCTTTCATACTCTAAAAATAGATAGGAACCACTGCTGTTTTAATCCCCTTCACACGCTGTCGATCCAAAGCTGTAACAGAATCGTCCCAGCCTTTACGTAGTCCACTCTTTTGTGAACAAACGAATAAAAACTCTCACTAAACATTTCAGATAGTTTTTTCAAAAAGAAATTCGGCTGCTAGACCTAGGTTCTTTTTCTTTTTGTGGTTAATGTTGGTTGACACTCTTCTGCACCTTAGGGTTTTTTTTATGATTCCTTTTATTTAATATCCCCTAAAAAAATGGAATCCTCCCTTTTTGGTGCCAGAATATATACGAAAATATCAAAGTGTAATATCCTTTCAAAAAGGATACTAATGTCCATATATATTTTATATTTGACTGAAATTAATTATTATAATACTTTATTTTATTAGTTTCGGTAAACAAATCATAATTAATATTTTATATGAATCTAATTCATACATTTATTTTAACTATGTTCTCTATTCTTGTACAATGAATTTGTACATATATTGTGTTTATTATTTTATTGTCAAATTAAATTAATTTAATAATTAATATAATTCTCGTGACAGTTAAATTTAATATCAACTATGTTTAGATTCTATTCGTTTCAACCACAGGGTGTGACCCTGTAGGCTCTTGTAACATTGGTAGTAATACTAGAATACTTCTAACGTTACAAGTAATGAGTGACATCTAACAATGCATCATCGCTACCCAAGTTACAAGAAGTCGTGGTTCAACATAAACTTTCTGTGATAAATTTTCATGTATTATATCCTTTTGTCCTTTATATCTTAATTGGACACAAGTCATAGAATAATCACACTTGAAAAGTCCAATCTCATGTTTCTTGATACCCAAAGTAGACTATAATAAACAAATACGTGTAATATCTTATATTAAGTTATTTGAGCATGACCATGCATTTCTAGTCTCACTTCATGAAGTGACCTAAGATATTGCTCCCATTATGTAGGAGGCAAATCCTATCTTGATCAATCATATCCCACTACATAGATTGTGGCATACCCAACATCAGTCTTTATAGTACAACCTGTTGTAGTAGACATTTGACAGTATCAAAATATACGACTCACTATGTTGGGACAATGATGATCTCAAGTCCAAGGATCATATACATAGTTATCACTATGAGTAATATTGTGATTATTATATAATAATCCAAGAAACATACTCATAGCGGGTTAGTCCAATATGTCGTTCTCTAACATATACTCATATATTGATTTTGACATCCCTATGTCAATGACAACACTTTGTCATCAATCAATTACATGTTAGTCTTAATGCATTATTGTTGTCCAAGCCCACAATAATACTCGACTAAAGACCTTTTAAGAATAATCATATTATTCTTAGGATATTATTATAAAACAATTTATTTATATACACAAAAAGGAAACTAAAATAATAATGACAATGCCTTATATTAATAAACAAGGTAAAACAAGTATGTTATTACAATCATCTCATGATTGGTCTTTGGGCATACTCTAACAATAAGAAGTGCCTCTGAATGATTGATTTACTAATATTATGAATTTAAATATGATGCCTAGTTGAACGTAGTAAATGGCTAGGATATGATTGGCATGCCAATAGTATTAGTATGCGTACTTGTACGGGATTGCACTTCAGTACCTCTATTTGGTCTTCGGTGACTCTGTTAGCATTTCTATACTTTGGTGTATTTTTGGGAAAAATCTGAGTATCCGAGTCAATTTGCTATAGTTCAGTAGGCCGTGATAATAAATGTTTTAGTTAAATCATTCATTGAACTAGATTTATGTTATTGAGCTGCTGTGTATATATATATATAAAAGTACGAATTGTTTTGATCTAAGCCATTGCAAATTATGAATTATATGATTGAATATTTTGGTACTAATGATATGTGATTTTGGAAATGGTTTTCAGGGTTACAATGATTTATGTTTAATTAGTGATCAATTATAAGTTAAGGTAAGTTAAATTGAATTTTAACTATAGATTTTCTAAGCTTCATATGCTTACTTATTTTGTTTTGTTTTCTGTAGTTAATGTTTTATGGAATAGGTCAAAGGAATCAACTTCAATGCTCACACTATCCAGACTCTTTTTGATAGCTTTTGTTTTAGTCATTTTGGTTTTTGGCATGTATATAGGGTTTGATGTTGTTATGGTTAACATGTTAGTTGAATTGTAATTAAGCTTTTATGGTTATGAATTGGTAAATTATGTTTTATGATGATATGTTTTTGGTATAGTAATGTTTGGTACACTTGTTATTAAGCATTGTTTTGGTTTGGTATCTTTTGAGATGTTTGAAATATGGTATGGCCAATTTGGTAGGTAACTTTTGATAATGGATAGGTATGTTTTGCCTTTGGCATGTAATTTTGGTAGTTGATATTTTGGAGGCATTGTTGTTAATTGTATAACATGTATGAGAATGTGAAATTTTAGGAGAATTATTTATTAATTTTGCTTATAAATTGTAGTGTCAATGAGGACAAATTGGTTTGACACATAAATTGTATGAATTTGGTATGTTTTAGGTGTGTTAAATGTGTTTTTAAATAAGTCATTTTGGTTGGAAATGGGATGGCTTGGTGTGTAAGTAAGAATGATTGTTTTGGCATGAAAATGAAGTCATTTAGCTCATATGGCCTGAAACACGGGCTATCATATGGTCATATGCCATACATGGCTGAGTGTTTTATTGACTTTAAGTGCATGATGAATTACACGATCACGAAGAGTCACACGGCTGTTACAGGACTTGGTAACACGGCCGTGTGACTTAACTTCGAAAGTACACACAGTCTGGCATACGGCTTGCGACACGATCGTGCGACCTAATTTCGAATCGCCACACAAGCAGACACTTAAGCAAGGACACGACCATGTGTCCCATACTTCGAATTGTACAAGTTTAGCCACACATCCATGTCTTTGTGCCACATAGGCTGGGATATGTCACACGGCCTAGCCACACGATCGTGTGACCCCTGTTTCCAAAATTTTCCAATTTTTTTAAATTTTTATGTTTTGTTTCAAATTAGTCATTGAACATTCCTGAATTATTTTTAGGGTTTTATGAGCTCGATTTAAAACCCTAAGTGCACTTATGTTATAAATTAAATGTGTATTTGAATGTTACTTTTTAAATTGATTAATAGTTTCTATTTGAAGTTAAATGTTATGAATTGTACTTTAAAACTACGTAACCTAATCTGGCGATAAAGATGGGCTAAGGGTGTTACACATATTTATATGTGTGAGAAGGGTTTTGTAAAGAGGTTCTTCTTTCTTGAATATCCTACTCTTTGATTCTTTTCTTTAGTTCAATGGCATCTTTTTATCCTTAACTTGAAAGCTAAGGTTCTTGGTTTAATCAGTGGTCATTCCATCTCCAGGTAAGTATTACAGTTCTGCATGTTAAGTTCTTAAAGAGTAACTTTGTATATAGGAGATAAACAGTAAAGCTTTAAGTACAGGGCTTTGCATGAGGTTGTCACCTATTGCGATGATAACTAAATATTGTGTATAAATATAAATAAGCAAATGCTGAGCAATGTCCCTCTATGATGCCTCTATTAGAGCAATTATATTGCTAACCAAATTGGTATATCACTAGATGAAAACAAGTGTAGAACCATGGGGTTGAGACCCATGGCATCCTATGATGAAAACAACATGGAGTAGCCTCCATAAAGATGAAGACTGGATTGGCATATCACGATACATGAAAGCAAGCACATCTATGTGGTTGAGACCTATGACAATATATGATTGTATGAATGTTCATGGTGTAGCCTTCAATAATGTGTAGATTGAATGGGCAGATCACGATACATGAATTTATATGTAAGTCCATGAGGGAGAAACCCATGGCACCTTCTGTGAAAGCTCGTCAGGACAGTAAACACGTGATTTTGTATGATGTTTTGGTGGCCTATTCTGTTTGGCCCTTGTGGCGTACTCTGTTAAGTCTGTCTGGTAGAAAATGATTGTTTGATCTTATGGTAAGTTCTGGATAAATGTTGATTGCTCTGTACTACTATGATAAAGTTTTGATAAGGCTAAAGTTAAAGTAGTTAATAGGATTTGTGATGTAATTTAGGAAGTCTTTGATAACTCTTGAAAAGGGTTATATGTCATGCCTTTAGACTTGGTTAATTATATATATTCAAGAGAATTTAGTTGTATTTTTGGATATTATATTAGTATATTTTAGGGCATTACATTAATGATCTTGGACTATCCTTAAATTTTATTATATGTTACTTATAATTGTTTGCGAGAAGGATTTGTTTGTTGATTGAGTGTAGGTGCAGAATGAGGAAAAATGAGTAAAGAAGTGAAGGTTTGTCGTGGCAAAAGGTTGGAGAGGTTGCCAACATGGATACTGTGGCAATGCCAAGAAGATACCTAGTCAGCATTTAACTGTTATCAGCCGTGCTATACGTGTATCAGCAAAATTAGCTTGAAATAGAGGGAAAAAGATCATGGAATGATGGGATCATGAGATGATGGACCTACTCTAAAGGAAGAGATATAAAACCTAAAGAAAAAATGAAAATGGAGAGAATTGGGAAACAATTGGAATAAAAGATCCTTGAACAAGAGTAGAAGATAACAATTAAGAACAAGACAAAGATGAAATAAAAAAAGAAGAAGGCAGTCTCTCTTAGCCAGTAGTAGACACTGCAACGCCGGAGCTGCGGGCTGGATAAGCTAAAGCTATCTTCTTGAAGTTCTTTCTTTACTTCATTATTTGCTGTTTCTTAAACTGAATTGATGAAAATGATGTTGAATGCTATTTTGAATCGGGATGTTATTTATCAACCCATGAGTTAATCTCTTAGGGTTGGGATTACTTGATGAAACCTTTATTTCTATTAATGGCTAAAGCCTAGATTAGTTTTAATTTACTACTTCATTCAATGGTATTATTGAATTGCATGTCTATAGGCTTTAGACATAGATGAATGTGCAACATGTTTACATAATTAATCTAATCCTGGAAAGGTTAGGTTAGGTTAGGTAGATCAAAATTGAATGATATGAGTGAGTGTTTACTCTAGACATAGAGCAGTGTCTCATACGGAAGGAACTAGAAAAAGTCGTAGGAACCATACTCAAGGCCTATAAACATATAGTGCTCTAGCTAAGGTAACTTAAGGTTTAACTCTTGAACGAAGCAAACCACAGTAAAATTATTCTAAACAGTAGAATAAGACTGAACTTGCTGAAGCATTATTGGTTAATGAGGGTAGGTTCCTAGTAATCCCAACCTTACAAATCAACATTGTAGATCCTTTATCCTTTGCCGTAGCATCTTTGTTTTCACATATTTAATTTTTTACTTGTTTGTTTTCCACATTTTATACAACATTATTCTCCTAATTGCCACTGCATTATTATTGTTTTTGCCTTAGCATTAATCTCACTTTATTATAATAACTTAACTATTTTATACCTAATCAATCCTTGTGGAGATGATCTCACTTATCACTTTATTACTTGATCTGACATGTATACTTGCACACTTCGCATATCATATTCACACGTGACAAGTTTTTTGCGCCGTTGCCAGGGATGTTGTTGCTCCATTCTATAATGTAGATGTTCACAACTACACTATCTCTAAGGAGTGGATGTTGTTGCTCCATTCCATAATACAAGGTAGAAAGATTAATATAGGTAAGATCATGTTCAACAAAGTCCATCGGTGCACGTAAAAGAATGTCAGGAGTCTTAATTAGTCACCGTGCTTTTCCAGTGCGTAAATGTTCAAGTACAGTCCAGTAAAGATGTCACCCCAAATAAAGGGGGCATTATAAGATTGATTGTTGCAAGGATTTCTGGGGAGGATTTTCCAGGGAAAATAACCTCCTGGCTCAGCCTCTACATCCTCTACACCTACATTTGCCACTACAACCACCTCCACTTCTAACAGTTTATTTGAGCAGTAAGTGCTCAGCTCATTGGAGAAATTGCAGAAGTAGAATAATCTTATCAAGACTCAACAGTTTTGGCATACTGTATATTTAGCAAAGGTGAAGGACAAACTAGCTCTTTACTTGGCCTATGCGAAGAGGAGGGAAGTTTCTATGAAAAGGTCCCTTCAAAAGAATTTCATCAAGCTGTTGCCTGCATTTCTTGACTTTCCTAAGGAATTGCAAGCAGTTGTAGCAGAAGGGGTTGGTGAAGTAAAGCCATCTGAGACAGACTCAGCCATTACCGAGAAAGAAACCAAAGAATCAGATGAAGAAATAGAGAAAATGAAATCAATCATCATTGCGGCTGATCGTGACAACACTGCAGCTGTTCCTCCTCCCTCTACTAAATTAATGACTGACCAAGACCGAGAAATCAATCGTCTCATTGATGAAATCACCAAGTCTGATAATGAACAAGAGGATATGCCACTCCACTCATTAGAAAGGAAAACACGTTATAAGCATAGTGTATGCAAATCCACCCGCAAAAAAAGAATGAAGTAACCATACTAAGTTCCAAGCTAGGAAAGTTTCCTTCCTTTCCTTGCATTACGCATTTCATTTGTTTTGTCGTGTCATTTTTTGTACATATATATCTTATTGCGTTCATGTTTCATTCCTGTTGTAACACCCTTCACTCGTATCCAACATCAGGACAGGGTTCGAGGCTTACCTTACTTAAACATTCACAACATGCAAAATCGGGCCACAAAATTTGACCAAAAATTAAAACATCTCGAACACATGCATATCGTCCCTTATATAGGTCTTCGAAACTTATAACATACATTGGGGTGGTTGGGGACTAAACCAAGAACTTTGGAAATCTTTGGCCAACTTAACTAATTTTCTTGCTTCGGAGAGTCACACGCCAGTGTGGATTGGGCCGTGTGGTCAATTTCAAGCCTATTTTTCAAGGCAATTGTCACCCTTTAATTACCTACATACACTTATACATTTTATAAAAATTGACATGGCATATTTGAGTAACTTTATATTCACAATCAAGACACAAGCATGACATTCTTACAACAACACATAACATATTACCAACCATGCATGGCAAATAAGCATATGCACATCACCAATATCAGACATAACATGAATAGCTAGATTTATAAGTCAGAATCATTAGCTCACTAAAGACCATTATATTTGGCCAAATTATAATAACACATGTTATAAAACTAGGTCCCTATACATGCCACTCACTTGATAATTCTAGCATATATGTTTCTACTGTCAAGGTGTTGGCTTGATAGTGTGATACTGCCTCCGACGATCTCCAACCTCGAGTTAACCTGACAATACTAAAAGAAATGGAAAGGAGGGGTAAGCTTTATGCTTAGTAAGCTCGCATGAAAATAATAAGAAATTTACTAACATGCTTTCCATAGTAAAACTATCCCAATTGTACATTTACACATGTTCTGGTTAAGCTGTTTTCTTGAGTCACAGTCACTAAATCATTTATATTTGGAGCTACGGAACTCCAAATTAAGATCTGTAAATTTTCCCAGAAACTAGACTCATATATATTTCCACCATAAAATTTTTAAATTTTTTGTACCAGCCAATAAGTACATTTTATTATTTAAAGTCTCCCCTATTTTGCTATTTGACAGCTTCAACTACTCTTCACTAAAATTTAATTATCTTTTTCTACCAAATTCAAATGAGGTTTTTGTTTATTTATTATGAAAATAAATTCAATAAGGAATCCAACCATATAAATTATGTTCCTTAAATATTTGTGTACAATGTTTAATGATTTTTACAATTCAAAACAGGGGATCACGAAATCAGTCTGAACCAGTCTTACAAAAATATGAATATCTCAAAATAAAGAGTTCCTTTGTTTTCTATGTTTCTTTTTTATGAAAATAGATTAAATAAGATTTAATTCAATATCTCATTCCAGTTCTAGTTCAACTTATACTATTTTTTGTGATTTTTCAAAGTCACTCCCCTGCTGCTGTTTTAGACTGTTTATCCCAAATTTCATTCCTTCACTAAAATTTCTTTTTATCAACTTTCAAGATAATACTTATCAATATTCATCTTATCAAAAATTCAATCACATATCTAACTCATAATTCAAAACTCATATATTCATATTCCGGTATTATCCCACTTTTTTTTCACGTTAAATTTCATTTAGCAAACTTGTTTCTCCCTGTGAACACTTCAGAAAGTAACAATATCCCGTGGTTTTTAGCACGTAGCTCCACACTATTGGGCTAACATGTAATTGTGGCATATGCACTTAGTGCCACTTTTCAAATTAACATGTATAACCGTGGCATATCCACTTAGCACCACGTTACATGTTTAACCGTGGTATATCCACTTAGCACCACGTTAATGAATCAATATATGTAACCGTGACATATCCACTTAGCACCACGTTACATGTTTAACCGTGGTATATCCACTTAGCACCACGTTACATGTTTAACCGTGGTATATCCACTTAGCACCACGTTACATGTTTAAACGTGGTATATCCACTTAGCACCACGTTAATGAATCAATATATGTAACCGTGGCATATCCACTTAGCACCACGTTACATGTATCAATATGT
The DNA here is from genome assembly GCF_007990345.1 of Gossypium hirsutum. Classification (NCBI taxonomy): domain Eukaryota; kingdom Viridiplantae; phylum Streptophyta; class Magnoliopsida; order Malvales; family Malvaceae; genus Gossypium; species Gossypium hirsutum. Next base: position 18,760,742 of record NC_053429.1, read on the forward strand.
GTAATCGAGGTATATCCACTTAGCACCACGTTACATGTATAACCGTTGTATATCCACTTAGCACCATGTTTTTCATTCCGAAGGTTCAACCGAGATTTCCTCATTTAATCTCAATTCATCAACCACAAATCACAGTTTGTGTCCATTAATTGAACAATACTAAAACTTATTTCATTTGCACTCTCTTCACAAGTCTATTTCATTTCACATGTCAAACATGTACTCATGAGTTTCGAGTATGTACCTGTGCTATCTCTTAGCACAACCACTCATGCAAACAGGACAATCATATGCAAGATCTCATATTCTCGGTAATCACCCATTTCTTTTAAATATCATATTCCATCAAATTTATATTAACATCAAATTCAATACAATTATAACAAATTATATTTCATTTATATCAATAATAACATGAATAATAGGCTTATTAAATCACGCGAACTTACCTCGGATCTAGAAATGACAATTTACCATTCTAGCCCATAACTTTGTATTTTCCCGATTTAAGCCCAAATCTCAATTTCCTTGATCTATAATATCACATTTAGCCTATTAATTAGTCACACTATTCATATAGGTCTAAAAATCATATTTTTACAAATTTGCATTTTGACCCCTAAACTTTTGCATATTTGCACTTTTGCCCTAAGGTTCAGAAATTAAACTTCTTCCTATTTTCTTATGTTTTATGACGTTATGATCATTTTTCTCTTCTATAGAAACATCAAATTCTCACTCTAACATGTACTTATGAACATTAGGTATTTTTACCGATTATGTCGTTTTACTCGTTTTCACGTAAAATCGCTTAGCAAAAGTTATTTAACACAATTTCAAGCTTCATATTCTACCATTAAACATCTGTAATACATGCATATCATTCATGGGTAAATTTTTAAACATAAATCCTAGCTCAAAATAATGGTAGAAATGAGCAGATCATGTTACCAGGATTTCAAAAATACATAGAACATTAAAAACGGAGCTCGAAATCACTTAGTATTAAGCTTGGAAGCTTGTAAAAACCCTAACCATGGCTGATCATGGTACATTCTTCTGTAGCAAGAAGAAAGGGACACATTTGGGGTTTAAAATTTTTCTTTTACTTCATTTTACCCCTAAATGACCAAAATGCCCTTTTTACTATTCTTTCAAATTTTACCCAGCCAAGGCCATTTTTGTCCAAAAAGTTATACAATGGTTTAATTATCATTTACGTACCTATCATTTAAAATTTCATGACAATTAGACACGTCTAACATGTAAAACTCAACTTTTGCATTTTTTACAATTTAGTCATTTTTACTAAATTGAGTGCCCAAACGTCGAAATTTTCAAATGAAATTTTATTTCGTGAAATCGTAGACCATAAAATATAATAAAAATGAAATTTTCCTCATCGAATTTGTGGTCCCGAAACCACTGTTTCGACTAAGCCCAAAATCGAGATGTTAAACATGTACATGCATTAAGGACAGTGCACCCTTTAGGTTTTGGGGTGTATTGAGCATTTAGGATGTATTTTCTATTTAATAAACACTTTGTTTATATTTAGTAAGCATGTTCATTTCAGTGAATTTTTGTTTTGCCACGTAACTGACAAGGATTGTTTCGACTATGATGAGTACAAATTTTACTTGTGATGTTCGATGATAAGTTTAAATTCTTTAATAAATCTAGAACATGTGATAGTGGATTAGGTAAATTTAGCTTAGGTGAGGTTTCTTGGAAATTACCTCTTAAAAATGAGATGTCCTGAATTTAGTTATATTTGGACTGTAGCAAATTTCTTTTAAAAACTTAGAGATTCTTGTAGCTAAACTCATTAAAATTGCCAAGTAATTATTTAAAGAGATAATAGTAGATATTCCAATACTTAGAATTGCCACGAAAGTCAGCAGCACTTTGTTTTCTCCATCGTACTGTTGGCTAGAAAAGCAAGTTTAAGCAAGAGTGTGTAATAAAGTAAAGAAAATTAGGGGCACTCCACTTAGCAATAGACTGGGTAACTAAGGAGGTAGTTTTTTGCTCCATCCATCTTCTAAGTTGAAAGCTGTACCTTCATAAATGATTTTTATGCAAATTGTGACATGGTTGAATACTCGGTAATTTAGTGTATGCTCCATTTTGATTATCGAGTCAAAGAATTGTATGACATTCTAAAACCCCTATTTTGAAAATTTTCAAAAAAAAAAGAGAAAATAAAAATAAAATAAAATTCCATTACAAAGCACCTTGAGTTTAGTTAAAAGATGAACTAAGTAAATTAGAAGATATTTGCTATAGTGAAAGTTGCATGAGTACTTAGGGCAATATTTTTTACACTGCCTTTCCTGAATAAGCTTATGAAACTTGACCAGAATTTTAGAAATAGAAGAAGGCTGAGAACTGAAGTACAAGATGCTCTTTTGATGGTCTAACAGTACAAAGGTGATTATGTTGCTGTGGCAATTCATACATTTATGCATTCATGCGTATCTTGCTTAAGGACAAGCAATAACTTAGGTTAAGGAGTGTGATAACTCTTGAAAATAGTTATATGTCATGCCTTTAGACTTGGTTAATTGTTTATATTTAGGTGAATTTAGTTGCATTTTAGGAAATTATATCAGTATTTTTTAGGGCATTACATTAAGGAGCTTGGACTATGCTTAAATGTTATTATATGTTACTTTTAATTGTTTACAGGAAGGATTTGTTTGTTGATTGAGTGGTAGGTCCAGAATGAGGAAAAATGAGTAAAAGAGTGAAGGTTTGTCGTGGAAAAAGGTTGAAGAGGTCGCTAACATAGATGCTGTGGCAATGCCAGTAAGATACCTAGTCAGCACTTAATTGTTATCAGCCCTACTATACGTGTACCAAAAAAATCAACTTGAAAAAGGAGGAAAAAGATCATGGGACATGGGATGATGGGCCTACTCTATAGATGAAATATTGTAACGCCCCCACGCCCGAGACCGTCGCCGGAGTCGAGTATGAGGTGTTACTAAGCTTAATTTAACATATTTAGAACTTTGGATTATTTATTTCTACATTCACAGATTTTAAGCTACTTGCATCATATCACAAGAAAAATCATATCTCGAGTTATGAAACTCAAAATCAAGATCCGTAAATTTTCCCTAAATCTAGACTCATATAACTATCTACTAATTTTTTTATAGAATTTTTGGTTGGGCCAATTAGTATAGTTTATTAGTTAAAGTTACCCCTGTTTCAGGACTTGACTGGTCTGACCTCTGTTTACTACGAACCACATTTCTCTCTGTAAAAAATTCATATGACTATAAGGTTTATTTCTCCTGAAACTAGACTCAATAAGGATTCTGAGAATATAAAATACACTACCTAATTATATCTTTAAAATTTATGGTGAATTTCTAAAGTTGGAACAGGGGATTCAGAAACTGCTATGACCCTGTTTCACTAAAATTCAAATATCTTGTAACATATAATTCCTTTACCTGTTTCATTTGTTTCATGTGAAACTAGACATAATAAGCTTCAATTTGATATGTATTCCATCACCAATTTCAATTTCTATGTTTTTTAGTAAATTTTTAAACTCGCGTCAGTGTTGCTGCAGTATTCTGTTTATGGCAAATTTCATCCCTTATATGAGTTTTTATGCACTAAGTATCTTAATAATTTTCCTTAACATCAAATATAATCTAAACTAACTATTTTCATAATTTATCATTATCAAGCATTTCCTCAACCATTCCATCACCATACCATAAGATCATTTACACAAAAAAGGTATATTGCTATACATGCCATACTTAAATTTACAAGCCATTACCAAAAGTCTTCCGGATAGTGTGACTGAGCCTTCGACCTATCCCGACTCCTGAGCTGGCTTGTCCAAAACTACAAAGCATAAATGCTTAGTATGTTCATATGCAAATAATAAGTAACATAACAAACAGTCATACCAATCAACATTAGCATGTATCACTAAAACACATATCACATTTTTAATCATTTTTCATCATCTTATTACCTTATCGTGGTTGTATCAATACTCAACCGAGGGTTAAATACATACCTATCCAAAATATCCATTTCACATCACTTACCAATACGTCTCTTTACATCTCGAATATTCCTCCATTTGAGTAGAACTTTACCCGTTGAACACATCGGAATATAATTCGGATACATGGATAACTTGCACATAAGTGCCATATATGCAATCAAGCAATCATGTAACCCGCCCATAAGCGAACTCGGACTCAACTCAACGAGCTCGGGTGTTCGCATCCATAAGTGAACTCGGACTCAACTCAACGAGTTCGGATGCCTAGTTACATCTCACGAACTCGGACTCAACTCAACGAGTTCGGATGCTCAACCATCCTAGTGACATGTCACTTGTATCCTAATCTATTCCTAAGGTTCAAACGGGCTTTTTTCCTTGAACACTTATCCTTGCCGTCTTCCGTAGAATGCCGAAATCAATATTCGGTAACAATTATATTTAACAAGTAGCTCGCATAATTTACATATTATTTGAAATTAACCACAAAGCATACATTTCATAATTAAATTCAGCATAGCATATAATTAACATCAATAACTTAAAAATAACAATTATGCTACTTTATTTACACATGAACTTACCTTGGTACCAAAATACAAAGATTTTGCAATTTAGTCCACAATCTTTTCTTTTCCACGATTGAGGTCGATTCCACGTCTTTCTTGATTATGGAGCTTGGAAGCTTGAAACAAACCCTAGCTATGGAGAACCCTTGAAATTTCGGCCTAATGAAGAAGATGGACAAAAATTGGCTTTTAATTTTGTTTTTAATTCATTTTAATAACTAAATGACCAAAATACCCTTACTACTAAACTTTCCAAAAATTCCTTCCATGTCCTAATTTTGTCCATGAACTTAAAATTGGTCAAATTTCTATTTAAGACCTCCTCATTAATATTCCAAAACAATTTCATACTAAAAACTTCTAGAATGCAAATTTTGCAACTTATTCAATTTAGTCCCTAACTTTAAATTAAACTCGTTATGCCCAAAATTTCTTCACGAAATCTTCACACAATTATGCATTCAAATCATAAACCTCAAAATAATTATAAAATAATTATTTCTATCTCAAATTTGTGGTCACGAAACCACTATTCCGATTAGGCCCTAGTTCGGGATATTACAACTCTCCCCCTTTAAGGATTTTCGTCCTCGAAAATCTTACCGGTAAACAGATGTGGGTATTGATTTCTCATAGTTTCTTCAGATTCCCATGTAGCTTCTTCTACTCCATGCCTTTGCCACAACACCTTCACAAGTGCAACATTTTTATTCCTTAGTTGTTTGACCTCTCGAGCTAAAATCTTAATCGGTTCTTCTTTGTAGGTCATATCTGGTTGTAGTTCAATTTCTGTCGGTGAAACTACATGTGAAGGATCCGACCGATACCGACGTAACATAGATACGTGGAACACATCATGAATCTTCTCTAATTCAGGTGGTAATGCTAGCCGATATGCTACCGGTCCAACTTTTTCAATTACTTCATACGGCCCAACAAAACGCGGACTTAATTTGCCCTTCCGTCCAAATCTAAGGACTTTCTTCCACGGAGTCACCTTTAAAAATACTTTATCACCAACTTGAAATTCAATGTCCTTTCGCTTTAGGTCTGCATAAGATTTCTGTCTATCTGAAGCAGCTTTCAAACAATCTCGAATTATCTTCACTTTTTCTTCAGTTTCTTTTATTAGATCAACTCCATAAATCTGATTTTCCTTGAGTTCAGTCCAATACAATGGCGTTCGACACTTACGACCATATAATGCTTCATAAGGTGCCATTTTCAAGCTCGTTTGATAACTATTATTGTAAGCAAATTCCACCAACGGTAAGTATCTTTCCCAACTTCCTTGAAATTCCAATACACAACATCTAAGCATATCTTCAAGAATCTGAATTATTCTTTCTGATTGTCCATCAGTTTGTGGATGAAAAGCAGTACTGACATTTAACTTCGTACCTAACGCGTCTTGCAACTTTTGCCAAAATCGCGAGGTAAACATTGGATCTCTATCTGAAATAATCGATAATGGTATTCCGTGTAATCTAACAATTTCTCTAATATACAGTTCAGCCAACTTGTTAAGAGAATAATCCGTACGTACCGGGATAAAATGAGCCGACTTAGTTAATCTGTCAACTATTACCCAGATGGCATCTTTCTTTCCCGGAGTCAATGGCAATCCTGAAACAAAATCCATAGTAATCCGATCCCATTTCCATTCAGGAACCATAATAGGCTGGAGTAATCCTGAAGGTACTTGGTGTTCAGCTTTCACCTGTTGACAAATTAAGCATTTGGACACAAACTCTGATATATCTCTTTTCATTCTATTCCACCAATACATTTTCTTCAAGTCATTATACATTTTCGTACTACCCGGATGAATCGAGAAATAACCACTATGTGCTTCCTGTAGGATCTTTTGAATCAATTCCTCATTCTTCGGTACACAAATCCGATCTTTAAACATTAAGCACCCATCAGAACCAATTCTGAAATCTGATCCCGTATCAACTTCACACTGCTTTCTCTTGGCTTGCAAATCTTGATCATCTTTCTGAGCTTTAGAAATCTCTTGTAAAAACTTCGGTTTTACTCTTAGCTCTGTTATAATCGAACCGTCATCTGACATTTTCAACTGAGTGTTCATAACTCTCAAAGCAAACAACAACTTTCTACTTAAAGCATCGGCAACCACATTCGCTTTTCCCGGATGATAATCAATAACAAGCTCATAATCTTTCAATAACTCCAACCATCTTCGCTGTCTCAAATTCAAGTCTTTTTGTGACATCAAGTATTTAAGACTTTTGTGATCGGTATATACTCGGCACTTTTCACCATACAAATAATGTCGCCAAATCTTCAAGGCAAACACCACTGCAGCCAATTCCAAATCGTGAGTAGGATAATTCCTCTCATGAGGTTTTAACTGCCTCGAAGCATAAGCCACCACTTTTCCTTCTTGCATGAGTACACACCCCAAACCATTTAGAGAAGCATCACTATACACCACAAATTCTTTACCTGATTCGGGTTGTATCAACACTGGTGCTTCAGTTAATAACTTTTTCAATTCTTCGAAACTCTGTTGACATTCTTCCGTCCATTCAAATTTAACATCCTTTCGGAGTAGTCTAGTCATAGGAGCAGCAATTATAGAAAATCCATTTACAAACCGCCGATAATACCCAGCTAGCCCCAAGAAACTCCTAACTTCAGCTACGTTTTTTGGTGGTTTCCAATCAACAATGGCTGAAATTTTACTAGGATCAACCCGTATACCATCACCTGAAACAATATGACCCAAAAATCCAACTTCCCGGAGCCAAAATTCACTTTTACTAAACTTAGCATACAGCTGCTTATCTCTCAAAGTTTGCAAAACTATCCTCAAATGCTCAGCATGCTCTATCTCATCTTTTGAATAAATTAAAATATCATCTATAAACACCATAACAAATTTGTCCAAATATGGCCGAAATATGCGATTCATTAAATCCATAAACACAGCAGGAGCATTTGTCAACCCGAATGGCATAACTAAAAATTCATAATGACCGTACCTTGTTCTAAAAGCAGTTTTAGGCACATCCGACTCCTTTACCCGTAGTTGGTAATACCCAGATCTCAAGTCAATCTTTGAAAACCATGTCGCTCCTTTTAGCTGATCAAACAAATCATCAATTCTTGGCAACGGATACTTGTTTTTGATTGTCACCTTGTTTAACTGCCGATAATCAACACACAACCTCATAGAACCATCCTTCTTTTTCACAAATAACACGGGAGCACCCCAAGGTGAAAAACTCGGTCTCATAAAACCTTTATCAGTCAACTCTTGCAACTGTGACTTTAATTCCTTCAACTCTGCTGGTGTCATTCTATACGGAGCAATCGAAATCGGAGCTGTTCCCGATATCAAATCAATACCAAATTCTACTTCCCTGACTGGAGGCAAACCCGGCAATTCTTCTGGAAATACGTCCGCAAATTCACACACAACCGGCACTGATTCAACTTTCTTTTCAACTTCTTTTGTATTAATTACATATGCCAAATAAGCTTCATAACCCTTTCTCAGATATCTTTGAGCCGACATTGAAGAAATCACACTAGGCAATGCCTCTGATTTATCTGATTCAACCTGCAGAGTTTCACCATTTTCACACTTTAATTCTATAACCTTTTCTTTGCAATTTATTTTAGCATCATGCAATGTCAACCAATCCATACCCAAATAACATCAAACTCATCAAACGGCAACAACATCAAGTCGGCTGGAAAGTAATGATCCCGAATCATTAAAGGACATTTCTTACATACTTTATCAACAGTCACACATTTGCCTAACGGATTCGACACTCTAATCATAAATTCTGTGTTCTCAACAGGTATATTCATACTAGACACCAATTTCATGCACACATATGAATGAGTAGAATCGGGATCAATCAAAGCAATAACATTAACATTATAGAGAGAAAATGTACCGGTAATCACATCAGGTGAAGAAGCATATTCACGCGCTTTAATAGCATAAGTTCTAGCCGGAGCCCTTCCTTCAGGTCTAACCGGTGCATCCCTGGCTACATTCTTACTGCTTGTTTCACTTCCAGCTTTTCTCGGATACCTTCCCCTCGAGTCTGCACCACTAGCTTTTACATTCTGAAATTTTTCTTTCTCAGCTCTCTCTGGGCAGTCTCTAATAAAATGATCCGGAGAACCACATCGAAAACATTCATTTGCTCTGCACGGACCAAAATGATTTCTACCACACCGCTGGCACTCGGGTTTAACAAATCTCGAGTTCCCTACACTGGCTGCAGAAGTATTCTGAGATTTAGGACCCACATTTTGCTTCTTATAATTCCCATATGATTGTCCAGCTGAAGCTTGGGAACGAGGATTCATATTCCTTGACTTTCTAGGTTGCTGTGAAAATGAACTACTCATCGGTCTTTTCTTCCAATTTCTAGTCTCAGCCTCTACCTTTTTCTTTTCTTTAAGTAGTTCTTCAGCCTTGCAAGCTCGATCAACCAGTACTACCATTTCTTTTAGTTCAAGGATCCCGACAAATACTTTAATGTCTTCGTTGAGCTCGTCTTCAAATCGTCGGCACATCTTGGCTTCTGTAGGAACATATTCCCTGGCATACTTACTCAATCGAACAAACTCTCTTTCATATTCTGAGACTGTCATATTACCTTGCTTCAGCTCAAGAAACTCTTTACATTTCTGATCAATAAACCTTTCACTAATATATTTCTTCTGAAACTCTTCTTGAAAGAATTCCCAAGTTACCCTCTCTTTCGGTACCACCGAAATCAAAGTCTTCCACCAATTATAGGCTGAATCTCTCAACAAAGATGTAGCACATTTCAAACATTCTTCAGGTGTACAAGATAATTCCTCAAATACCCAGATAGAATTTTCAAGCCAGAACTCTGCTTTCTCTGCATCATCATCAATATTTGCTCTAAATTCTTCAGCCCCTTGTTTACGAATTCTGTCAACGGGGGTTCTGTGAAATTTTATCATATCCATACCTTGAGGCATCGGGGTACAGGTTGAGGAATTGGGGGAGGTGGGGGAGGTCGTACATTTGGGTTCGTACGAACGAACTCAGTGTACCATGCACTCATCATTTGGAGAAAGGCTTCCCGATCCCTTTCTCCTCCTCCCTGACCAACAGTAGGGGTGGGTTTTCAGTCGGCGTTGCTCCTTCAGCCGGAGCTGGCGCATTACTCTCTACTTCATCTGCCACAGCTGGATCGGGATCCATTTACTATATAAAAAAATTCATTTAAAAAGGTTAGAAGTCGTCACACTATCACAATTCATACATATGGCATGTATAGCAAAATCCGTACATACAACACGTAGTCCGAGAACCGACTAAACCTGCTCTGATATCACTAAATGTAACGCCCCCACGCCCGAGACCGTCGCCGGAGTCGAGTATGAGGTGTTACTAAGCTTAATTTAACATATTTAGAACTTTGGATTATTTATTTCTACATTCACAGCTTTTAAGCTACTTGCATCACAGTCACAAGAAAAATCATATCTCGAGTTACGAAACTCAAAATCAAGATCCGTAAATTTTCCCTAAATCTAGGCTCATATACCTATCTACTAATTTTTTTCTAGAATTTTTGGTTGGGCCAATTAGTACAGTTTATTAGTTAAAGTTACCCCTGTTTCAGGACTTGACTGGTCTGACCTCTGTTTACTACGAACCACATTTCTCTCTGTAAAAATCCATATGACTATAAGGTTTATTTCTCCTGAAACTAGACTCAATAAGGATTCTGAGAATATAAAATACACTACCTAATTATATCTTTAAAATTTATGGTGAATTTATAAAGTTGGAACAGGGGATTCAGAAACTGCTATGACCCTGTTTCACTAAAATTCAAATATCTTGTAACATATAATTCCTTTACCTGTTTCATTTGTTTCATGTGAAACTAGACATAATAAGCTTCAATTTGATATGTATTCCATCACCAATTTCAATTTCTATGTTTTTTAGTAAATTTTTAAACTCGCGTCAGTGTTGCTGCAGTATTCTGTTTATGGCAAATTTCATCCCTTATATGAGTTTTTATGCACTAAGTATCTTAATAATTTCCTTAACATCAAATATAATCTAAACTAACTATTTTCATAATTTATCATTATCAAGCATTTCCTCAACCATTCCATCACCATACCATAAGATCATTTACACAAAAAAGGTATATTGCTATACATGCCATACTTAAATTTACAAGCCATTACCAAAAGTCTTCCGGATAGTGTGACTGAGCCTTCGACCTATCCCGACTCCTGAGCTGGCTTGTCCAAAACTACAAAGCATAAATGCTTAGTATGTTCATATGCAAATAATAAGTAACATAACAAACAGTCATACCAATCAACATTAGCATGTATCACTAAAACACATATCACATTTTAATCATTTTTCATCATCTTATTACCTTATCTGGTTGTATCAATACTCAACCCGAGGGTTAAATACATACCTATCCAAAATATCCATTTCACATCACTTACCAATACGTCTCTTTACATCTCGAATATTCCTCCATTTGAGTAGAACTTTACCCGTTGAACACATCGGAATATAATTCGGATACATGGATAACTTGCACATAAGTGCCATATATGCAATCAAGCAATCATGTAACCCGCCCATAAGCGAACTCGGACTCAACTCAACGAGCTCGGGTGTTCGCATCCATAAGTGAACTCGGACTCAACTCAACGAGTTCGGATGCCTAGTTACATCTCACGAACTCGGACTCAACTCAACGAGTTCGGATGCTCAACCATCCTAGTGACATGTCACTTGTATCCTAATCTATTCCTAAGGTTCAAACGGGCTTTTTCCTTGACACTTATCCTTGCCGTCTTCCGTAGAATGCCGAAATCAATATTCGGTAACAATTATATTTAACAAGTAGCTCGCATAATTTACATATTATTTGAAATTAACCACAAAGCATACATTTCATAATTAAATTCAGCATAGCATATAATTAACATCAATAACTTAAAATAACAATTATGCTACTTTATTTACACATGAACTTACCTTGGTACCAAAATACAAAGATTTTGCAATTTAGTCCACAATCTTTTCTTTTCCACGATTGAGGTCGATTCCACGTCTTTCTTGATTATGGAGCTTGGAAGCTTGAAACAAACCCTAGCTATGGAGAACCCTTGAAATTTCGGCCTAATGAAGAAGATGGACAAAAATTGGCTTTTAATTTTGTTTTTAATTCATTTTAATAACTAAATGACCAAAATACCCTTACTACTAAACTTTCCAAAAATTCCTTCCATGTCCTAATTTTGTCCATGAACTTAAAATTGGTCAAATTTCTATTTAAGACCTCCTCATTAATATTCCAAAACAATTTCATACTAAAAACTTCTAGAATGCAAATTTTGCAACTTATTCAATTTAGTCCCTAACTTTAAATTAAACTCGTTATGCCCAAAATTTCTTCACGAAATCTTCACACAATTATGCATTCAAATCATAAACCTCAAATAATTATAAAATAATTATTTCTATCTCAAATTTGTGGTCACGAAACCACTATTCCGATTAGGCCCTAGTTCGGGATATTACAACTCTCCCCCTTTAAGGATTTTCGTCCTCGAAAATCTTACCGGTAAACAGATGTGGGTATTGATTTCTCATAGTTTCTTCAGATTCCCATGTAGCTTCTTCTACTCCATGCCTTTGCCACAACACCTTCACAAGTGCAACATTTTTATTCCTTAGTTGTTTGACCTCTCGAGCTAAAATCTTAATCGGTTCTTCTTTGTAGGTCATATCTGGTTGTAGTTCAATTTCTGTCGGTGAAACTACATGTGAAGGATCCGACCGATACCGACGTAACATAGATACGTGGAACACATCATGATCTTCTCTAATTCAGGTGGTAATGCTAGCCGATATGCTACCGGTCCAACTTTTTCAATTACTTCATACGGCCCAACAAAACGCGGACTTAATTTGCCCTTCCGTCCAATCTAAGGACTTTCTTCACGGAGTCACTTTAAAAATACTTTATCACCAACTTGAAATTCAATGTCCTTTCGCTTTAGGTCTGCATAAGATTTCTGTCTATCTGAAGCAGCTTTCAAACAATCTCGATTATCTTCACTTTTCTTCAGTTTCTTTTATTAGATCAACTCCATAAATTGATTTTCCTTTTCATCATAATGGCTTCCACTTCGACCATTATGCTTCATAAGGTGCCATTTTCAGCTCGTTTATAACTATTATTGTAAGCAATTCCCCGGTAATATCTTTCCACTTCTTGAAATTCCTAACACATCTAAGCATATCTTCAAGAATCTGAATTTTTTCTGATTGTCCATCAGTTTTGGATGAAAGCAGTCTGACATTTACTTCTACTAACGCGTCTGAACTTTGCCAAATCGCAGGTAAACATTGGATCTCTATCTGAAATCGTAGGAT